>NC_091379.1:1868659-1943659 GCF_038502225.1 Cherax quadricarinatus | reverse complement strand
TGCTTCTACTAATACTAATTACACCACCACCACACATCTCACCACCACAGCACCACTACAGCACCACCACAGCACCACCACAGCACCACCACAGCACCACCACAGCACCACCACAGCACCACTACACCACCACCACACATCTCACCACCACAGCACCACCACAGCACCACCACAGCACCACTACAGCACCACTACCACCCGGAATCAAACCGTTGTGCGTCCTCAGTGAGCTTCATACCCACGTCTCTCACAATATACTAAGCTCCTCTCTCCGCTCCACTACCTCGTTCCACACATAAGATGGACACACCGAGATTAGCCCAAGTTGTGTGTGTGGGTGTGAAACGCAGTAAGATGAGCGAGATTAGGCGAGATTAGTGAGTTAGGAAAGGAAGCAAGACGGAGGATAAATATCCCTGGGAATGGGAAGAATTGAAGAAATGGAGCTCCTGTGGAAATAAGCGTCTCGACGTCGAAGAATTTTTGGAGGGATTTTGACATTCTTGTTAATGGAGTGTACTTAGTTCGGTAGAAAAGTTCTTTGAATTGTGTTAGATTGTGTTGGGCACCGGTTATTTCTACAATTTCTAGATGCAGTAGTTGTAGTTGTTCAGGAAGGTGTACATAACTATCAGGAGTGTCTTGTTGTGGTCGGGTACATCAGCTAATTTGAAAAATAGTCATCACTCCAGCTCCCTTGTTGACTGACAACAAGATCCAGCTTCCTCAGTCATACCCAGATAACCAGAATAGTTTCAGTAATAGTAGTAAATGTTATAGTCACAATATTGGGAGACTTAGGTGGGTTTTTCCCAGTACTGGTCCCTGTATGCGTATGTGGATATTCTCTAGTGAAATATGTCGTTTTCTTTCTGCTGTGGCTGTGGAGGAACCTTTGTAAGATTGTTATGAGAATTATCAGTGTCATCATTGCTTGAAATATTTCTGTGTGTTTATTAAGGGAAAGACAATGGGGATTACCCGCATATAATGCTTAAGATAAGATAAGATAAGATAAGATAAGATTTCGTTCGGATTTTTAACCACGGAGGGTTAGCCACCCAGGATAACCCAAGAAAGTCAGTGCGTCATCGAGGACTGTCTAACTTATTTCCATTGGGGTCCTTAATCTTGTCCCCCAGGATGCGACCCACACCAGTCGACTAACACCCAGGTACCTATTTGCTGCTAGGTGAACAGGACAACAGGTGTAAGGAAACGTGTCGAAATGTTTCCACCCGCCGGGAATCGAACCCGGGCCCTCCGTGTGTGAAGCGGGAGCTTTAGCCACCAGGCTTATGATATACAGCAAGTATAAGAACATAAGGAGGAACACTGCATCAGGCCTGCTGGCCCATACTAGGCAGGTCCTTCACAGATCCATCCCACTAACAGAATATTTGCCCTCATAAGAACATAAGAAAAAAGGAATACTGCAACAGGCCTACTGGTCTATGCGAGGCGAACTGAGGGATGGGAAGTATATAGCAGGTATATAGCAAATATATAGCACGTATATATCAAATTATAACATACTTGCTATACAGCAAGTATGTTATAATTTGCGATCATCACTTCTCATTATCTCCTTTTTCCCCGCATCATACTTACACCGTGAGTTTAGTTCAGTCCCTGTTTTAGGAATTAAAGTATTCTTGACTGGTGGTGAACAGGTGACATGCAGCCTTGATGACCCTTGTACTACAGATACCTCAAAATCCCATTAAGCAGCTAACCCTTTCCATTAATATTCTCTCCATTATTTGGGAAGGTAGAATCCGTTATTGTTTCTGATGTCTTGGTCTCTGTGAGTGCCATGAGTTTTGGGTTATTCTTCTCTGTTAATTTGGACTCTAGCGTTCTTTGATTTCTCACCGATATCTGGATACAGTTCATGGTGCATTATGGTGTCGTAGGGAAGGCGGATGAGAAATTGAATGGGAGATGTGGAAAGATCGGAAATGAAGGATAGGAAGTGATGTAAAGGATAAGTGGGATGGATAATGTTAGTGTGTGGAAGAGGGAGAGAGGAATAGTAAGAGATTACAGGAAGATAGATAGGAAGTTGGATAAGAGATGATGGAAGAGAAATGATGGAAGAGAAATGAGTGGAGAGAGAGAGAGAGAGAGAGAGAGAGAGAGAGAGAGAGAGAGAGAGAGAGAGAGAGAGAGAGAGAAAGAGAGGGAGAGACGTCTCCTCTCTTCATCTCTCAGTCTCGCACGTCTCTGCGGTGCCCAAAAGAGACACACTGAGAAACACACAAAAAATAATTAATTCACTCACGTAACAAAAAAGATTTTTTACAAAAAAATGGTGAATCTAGAATTTCTTTTAGGCTTTCATTATGATTTTTTTTTACGGTTGATGAGCTTAATTGATTTCTTCCTTTAGTTCAATCATCCTGCTATTTCCTATCTCTCTCTTTCTCTCTCTCTCTCTTTTACACAGGGTTTTACAAGGTTATGTTAAGGGTTTCTAACTTTATTTACAAGCTAAGAGCTGTTTCCTACCTCAGCTCTCTCTCTCTCTCTCTCTCTCTCTCTCTCTCTCTCTCTCTCTGACTCACATTCACAAACTCATTAAACTGGGATCGCTGTGAGGGATGTCTTGTTTATGTATTGACAAAAGAACTCATTTCCCCCAGACCAGAATCTGAATTTATTCACCGATAGAACAAAAACATATGAAACTCACTAAGACTGGACCCGGCACGAATATTTTATATTGTGTTAATGAGATAACGACCGATAACGACTACGAGATAACGACCAGAAGATAGCTACGAGATAACGACCAGAAGATAGCTACGAGATAACGACTCGGGAGATAACCACCTGGGAAGTTTGCCTCTGGTAGTTTTTACGGTGTTGTGATTGACGACCAGAAGTGTCCGGTAAGGATCACGGGCTCCAAGTGACGTGGCGGGATCGTCAATGGGTTATATTTATGTTTGAGCACCAATTTAAGGGGATTATTGATGAGTGGTGGTTGGTTAAGGGGGAGGGGGAAAGTTGGAAGCCTGTCGACTACACGAAGGTCATTCAGGCTGCAAGTAACTTCGTCACCACCAGTCAAGAATGCCTTGATCGTAGCCTGTCAGTTTATAATTGTAGTAATAATGGTTTTTATTTCTCTAGCCCTTCTTGGGCGGGGAAGGCGCCAGAGCTAGAGCTTGCTACCACCTGCAGCTCACAAGACTGCCATTCCCAGGAGCTCCCCTGGGGCGGGGAAGGTGCCAGACCAGAGGCCTAGCTTCTCCCTACGAGCCCCGTGAGGGCGGGGAATGAGGCTAGGCCTGGGGACAGATGGTTCCAGAAGATGAGGAGGTACTTGTACCTCCTCTCATGGCAGACATAGGTCTCCGACACTCCAAGACAGGGAGCCAAGGCCGGGTCATCATCTGGAAAACACCTGTACCGGGAGAGTACCGGCGAATCAACAAGAAGAAGGAGAACTAAGGGAACTCTGGAACTGTGATGTATGGCATTGAAGAAAGTAACTCCACTCCCTCCATAAATCTTTTTACAAGTTTTTTTGCCTTAAGACGAGACTCGAGGACTACGAGGCAATACTTCTACTTGATATACGAGGCCAGGGACCGTACTCTCTTTCATGTCCCTACTGAGGACACACAAGTTCCCCTGCGGACAAAATTATTCGATGATAAAGGACAAGAAGACACTGTACCGTGACTGGAACGATACATTCATAACCCTCACACAAGAGAGAGAGAGAGAGAGAGAGAGAGAGAGAGAGAGAGAGAGAGAGAGAGAGAGAGAGAGAGAGAGAGAGAGAGAGAGAGAGAGAGAGAGAGAGAGAGAAAAGCTTAATAACGACGTTTCAGTCCGACTTGGACCATTCACAAATCACACTGGACCAGCAAATGGTTCAGGTCGGACCGAAACGTCGTCATGAGTGGGTTATTTGTGTACAGTTCGATCATACGTGAATTTCTGTGCTGGAGCAGGTTAAGATAAGATAAGATAAGATTTCGTTCGGATTTTTAACCCCGGAGGGTTAGCCACCCAGGATAACCCAAGAAAGTCAGTGCGTCATCGAGGACTGTCTAACTTATTTCCATTGGGGTCCTTAATCTTGTCCCCCAGGATGCGACCCACACCAGTCGACTAACACCCAGGTACCTATTTGCTGCTAGGTGAACAGGACAACAGGTGTAAGGAAACGTGTCGGAATGTTTCCACCCGCCGGGAATCGAACCCGGGCCCTCCGTGTGTGAAGCGGGAGCTTTAGCCACCAGGCCACCGGGCCAGAAAACAGTTCGTATTTCTCCCCTCAGTCGAAACTCCTAAATAGTCCAAAGAAATTCCTCAATATTTTCCAGACAAAACAACTCAGAGTTAAAAAAATTCGAGGGTTTCCCTGAGGGTATGTTAAATTTTTCTTAAGCTAATTGTATTTTGCACCAAAATTAACCATTGAAAATCTCATTCACTATTAAGATACAAAAGGAATATATAGACACCGTGTAACAAAAGTCTATCATGGAAAGAACGTCAAAATTTTCACATCACTTAACCTTGCTCACCTATCTATGCCCACAATTTTTTTTTTCACTGGTCTGTCCTATACCCAGTCCTTGCTGTCTCTATTTCCAGATACCCACAAAATTTCGGTTCATTCTGGTGCATCCACAAATCGAGACTTGATAATTATCCAGAAACGTGCTTCAATGATTCTTCTGGGTTTTAGTCATATGATGACCCACAGCTGGAGCTTTTGGTCATCTGACAGACGCCTTCATCTGGCTTACCTCTCCACCACTTTAAAACGTAGGGTTATAATTCTAACCAGTGTTAGATATTGACCTCTATATTCTATGACAATACCGTGGCGGGAAGAATTCACAACTAACCCACAATACCGTGGCTGGAACAATTCACAACCCACAATAACGTGGCAGGAACAATTCACAACCCACAATAACGTGGCAGGAACAATTCACAACTAACCCACAATACCGTGGTTGGAACAATTCACAACTAACCCACAATAACGTGGCAGGAACAATTCACAACCCACAATAACGTGGCAGGAACAATTCACAACTAACCCACAATATCGTGGCAGGAACAATTCACAACTAACCCACAATACCGTGGCTGGAACAATTCACAACAAACCCACAATACCGTGACAGGAACAATTCACAACTAACCCACAATACCGTGGCTGGAACAATTCACAACTAGCCCACAATAACGTGGCTAAAACAATTCACAACTAACCCACAATAACATGGCAGGAACAATTCACAACTAACCCACAATAACGTGGCAGGAACAATTCACAACTAACCCACAATACCGTGACTGGAACAATTCACAACTAACCCACAATACCGTGGCAGGAACAATTCACAACTAACCCACAATACCGTGGCAGGAACAATTCACAACTAACCCACAATACCGTGGCTGGAACAATTCACAACTAACCCACAATACCGTGGCAGGAACAATTCACAACTAACCCACAATAACGTGGCAGGAACAATTCACAACTAACCCACAATACCGTGACTGGAACAATTCACAAGTAACCCACAATACCGTGGCAGGAACAATTCACAACCCACAATAACGTGGCAGGAACAATTCACAACTAACCTACAATACCGTGGCTGGAACAATTCACAACTAACCCACAACACCGTGGCTGGAACAATTCACAACTAACCCACAATACCGTGGCAGGAACAATTCACAACTAACCCACAATAACGTGGCAGGAACAATTCACAACTAACCCACAATACCGTGACTGGAACAATTCAATACTAACCCACAATACCGTGGCTGGAACAATTCAATACTAACCCCCAATACCATGGCAGGAACAATTCACAACTAACCCACAATAACGTGGCTGGAACATTTCACAACTAACCCACAATACCGTGGCAGGAACAATTCACAACTAACTCACAATAACGTGGCCGGAACAATTCACAAATAACCCACAATACCGTGGCTGGAACATTTCACAACTAACTCACAATACCGTGGCTGGAACAATTCACAAGTAACCCACAATAACGTGGCAGGAACAATTCACAACTAACCCACAATAACGTGGCAGGAACAATTCACAACTTACCCAGAATACCGTGGCAGGAACAATTCACAACTAACCCACAACACCGTGGCTGGAACAATTCACAACTAACCCACAGTACTGTGGCAGGAACAATCCACAACTAACCCACAGTACTGTGGCAGGAACAATCCACAACTAACCCACAGTACTGTGGCAGGAACAATCCACAACTAACCCACAGTACTGTGGCAGGAACAATCCACAACTAACCCACAGTACTGTGGCAGGAACAATCCACAACTAACCCACAACACCGTGGCAGGAACAATTCACAACTAACCCACAATACCGTGGCAGGAACAATTCACAACCCACAATACCGTGTCTTCAACAATACACAGCTAATCCACAATACCGTGACTGCAATAAATTCAAATCATACATAGGCTATTATTTTTCCACGTACAATACCACGTTAACAAAATAACACAATATTCATAAAAAAATCTTAACGATTGTCTTAGAAATTTTGATATTATTTCATAATATAATAAAATAATTTATATTATTTAATAAAATAAAATAAAAAAATAATTTTTATTCTCTCAAATAAAATATTTTGGCAATATTAAAAATACGTTTTAAATAATCGGTGGATAAATTTTTGGTACAGAGGCACGACGTCTCAAATAATTCCACTCAATTTATCGGTTATTGTTGGCGTCTCGTCTCGGTGGACGTCGTAAATAAGTGGAACATGGATGTAAGCGAAGCAGGGAGAGAAAGAGAGGGAGAGGGGGAAAAAGGGAGAAGGGAGGACTTAAAAGAGAAGTGTTTTTTTTGTAGCCTGTGGGTAGAGTCTTCAGTATTCTTTGCAGTGAATAACTCGCAAAGGTTTAGCGATTTCTGTTTGGTCGCTTTTCCACGAGGGTCAAGTTGAGTTGGAGAAGTGACATTTATCATCGTTCAGTCAATTGCTGTCTTGTTGAAATGTTGCAGACATCACTGATGAATATCCCCAGCTATCCTTCAGAGTGCAGGTACTGTACTTGCCACCTCCAGAACTGTACATCCTCATCCATCCTTCAGAGTGCAGGTACTGTACTTGCCACCTCCAGAACTGTACATCCTCATCCATCCTTCAGAGTGCAGGTACTGTACTTGCCACCTCCAGAACTGTACATCCTCATCCATCCTTCAGAGTGCAGGTACTGTACCTGCCACCTCCAGAACTGTACATCCTCATCCATCCTTCAGAGTGCAGGTACTGTACTTGCCACCTCCAGAACTGTACATCCTCATCCATCCTTCAGAGTGCAGGTACTGTACTTGCCACCTCCAGAACTGTACATCCTCATCCATCCTTCAGAGTGCAGGTACTGTACTTGCCACCTCCAGAACTGTACATCCTCATCCATCCTTCAGAGTGCAGGTACTGTACTTGCCACCTCCAGAACTGTACATCCTCATCCATCCTTCAGAGTGCAGGTACTGTACTTGCCACCTCCAGAACTGTACATCCTCATCCATCCTTCAGAGTGCAGGTATTGTACCTGCCACCTCCAGAACTGTAGCATCCTCATCCATCCTTCAGAGTGCAGGTATTGTACCTGCCACCTCCAGAACTGTAGCATCCTCATCCATCCTTCAGAGTGCAGGTACTGTACTTGCCACCTCCAGAACTGTACATCCTCATCCATCCTTCAGAGTGCAGGTATTGTACTTGCCACCTCCAGAAATGTACATCCTCATCCATCCTTCAGAGTGCAGGTATTGTACCTACCACCTCCAGAACTGTACATCCTCATCCATCCTTCAGAGTGCAGGTATTGTACCTGCCACCTCCAGAACTGTAACATCCTCATCCATCCTTCAGAGTGCAGGTACTGTACTTGCCACCTCCAGAACTGTACATCCTCATCCATCCTTCAGAGTGCAGGTATTGTACTTGCCACCTCCAGAACTGTACATCCTCATCCATCCTTCAGAGTGCAGGTACTGTACTTGCCACCTCCAGAACTGTACATCCTCATCCATCCTTCAGAGTGCAGGTATTGTACCTGCCACCTCCAGAACTGTAACATCCTCATCCATCCTTCAGAGTGCAGGCACTGTACTTCCCACACTGTAACATCCTCATCCATCCTTCAGAGTGCAGGTACTGTACTTCCCACACTGTAACATCCTCATCCATCCTTCAGAGTGCAGGTACTGTACTTCCCACACTGTAACATTCTCAACCATCCTTCAGAGTGCAGGTACTGTACTTGCCACTCTGTAACATCTTCATCCATCCTTCAGAGTGCAGGTACTGTACTTCCCACACTGTAACATCCTCATCCATCCTTCAGAGTGCAGGTACTGTACTTCCCACACTGTAACATCCTCATCCATCCTTCAGAGTGCAGGTACTGTACTTCCCACACTGTAACATCCTCATCCATCCTTCAGAGTGCAGGCACTGTACTTCCCACACTGTAACATCCTCATCCATCTTTCACAGTGCAGGTACTGTACTTCCCACACTGTAACATCCTCATCCATCCTTCAGAGTGCAGGTACTGTACTTCCCACACTGTAACATCCTCAACCATCCTTCAGAGTGCAGGTACTGTAATTGCCACACTGTAACATCCTCATCCATCCTTCAGAGTGCAGGTACTGTACTTGCCACACTGTAACATCCTCATCCATCCTTCAGAGTGCAGGTACTGTAATTGCCACACTGTAACATCCTCATCCATCTTTCACAGTGCAGGTACTGTACTTGCCACACTGTAACATCCTCATCCATCCTTCAAAGTGCAGGTACTGTACTTCCCACACTGTAACATCCTCAACCATCCTTCAGAGTGCAGGTACTGTACTTCCCACACTGTAACATCCTCATCCATCCTTCAGAGTGCAAGTACTGTACTTCCCACACTGTAACATCCTCATCCATCCTTCAGAGTGCAGGTACTGTACTTCCCACACTGTAACATCCTCATCCATCCTTCAGAGTGCAGGCACTGTACTTCCCACACTGTAACATCCTCATCCATCTTTCACAGTGCAGGTACTGTACTTCCCACACTGTAACATCCTCATCCATCCTTCAGAGTGCAGGTACTGTACTTCCCACACTGTAACATCCTCAACCATCCTTCAGAGTGCAGGTACTGTAATTGCCACACTGTAACATCCTCATCCATTCTTCAGAGTGCAGGTACTGTACTTGCCACACTGTAACATCCTCATCCATCCTTCAGAGTGCAGGTACTGTACTTGCCACACTGTAACATCCTCATCCATCTTTCACAGTGCAGGTACTGTACTTGCCACACTGTAACATCCTCATCTATCCTTCAGAGTGCAGGTACTGTACTTCCCACACTGTAACATCCTCAACCATCCTTCAGAGTGCAGGTACTGTACTTGCCACACTGTAACATCCTCATCCATCCTTCAGAGTGCAGGTACTGTACTTGCCACACTGTAACATCCTCATCCATCCTTCAGAGTGCAGGTACTGTACTTGCCACCTCCAGAACTGTAACATCTTCATCCATCCTTCAGAGTGCAGGTACTGTGCTTGCCACCTCCAGAACTGTAACATCTTCATCCATCCTTCAGAGTGCAGGTACTGTACTTGCCACCTTCAGTACTGTAACATCCTCATCCATCCTTCAGAGTACAAGCACGGCACTTCCCATCTCCAGAACTGAAATTCCAATAATCAGGCCCCATAAATATTTCTATAAATGTTACGTTGCTCACACTCCAAGAGCTCGCCAAATCCCCTAAAAACACTTGCCTCCACTCACTCCAATCAAACATTTTCACATAGTAATAATAATAATAATAATAATAATAATAATAATAATAATAATAATAATAATAATAATAATAATAATAATAATAATTATAATAATAATAATAATAATAATAATAATAATAATAATAATAATAATAATAATAATAATAATAATAATAATAATAATAATAATAATGGTAATAATAATAATGGTAATAATAATAATAATAATTATAATAATAATAATAATAATAATAATAATAATAATAATAATAATAATAATAATAATAATAATAATAATAATAATAATAATAATAATAATAATAATAATAATAATAATAATAATAATAATAATAATAATTTAGATGTATCTTGTGAGGACGTCAATGTGATGTATGACGTCTTCAAGACAGAAATGTTTTAAGTTTTCATATTTAATAAGCACACTTAAGCAGTCTGAATTTTAAATATGAGGAGTTGGGAAGGAGAGAGGAAGCGAGGATGGGAGAGAGAGAGAGAGAGAATGAGAGTCAGAGGGAGGGGATTATATGGAGTGTAAAAATCCTCGATTATCTTTCTTGCCTATGTACTAACATGTACTCTGTATTTTTCCTCTGCCTCTCTCCCTCTACATTTATCAGTCTTCCCCTCCATTTCTCCTACTCCATCTCACCCATTCCATCTATCTCCCTCCCCCTCCCTCATAATAATTTACCAGCTTCCGAACTCCACAACCCGAGATAAAATTTAATTCCAACTGAAGCATATTACATTTAATTTCCATTCTGTCTACAGAGACACACTCGGTACATTTATGTTCATGTATCCAATGAATACGTAAATTATGTTATGTGGACCACATGTATCCCCCAGTTCGTGAATCCGGATATCCCCGTGATGAACTGGCTTCAAAGTTTATTCAGACGCGGATTAACAGGTCTACGCTTGACCAGAATGATACGTACACTACCACAGCAGCTGACAGTGTATGTCACTACCACAGCAGCTGACTGTGTATGTCACTACCACAGCAGCTGACAGTGTATGTCACTACCACAGCAGCTGACAGTGTATGTCACTACCACAGCAGCTGACAGTGTATATCACTACCACAGCAGCTGACAGTGTATGTCACTACCACAGCAACTGACTGTGTATGTCACTACCACAGCAGCTGACAGTGTATGTCACTACCACAGCAGCTGACTGTGTATGTCACTACCACAGCAGCTGACAGTGTATGTCACTACCACAGCAGCTGACTGTGTATGTCACTACCACAGCAACTGACAGTGTATATCACTACCACAGCAGCTGACTGTGTATGTCACTACCACAGCAGCTGACTGTGTATGTCACTACCACAGCAGCTGACAGTGTATATCACTACCACAGCAACTGACAGTGTATATCACTACCACAGCAGCTGACAGTGTATGTCACTACCACAGCAGCTGACTGTGTATGTCACTACCACAGCAGCTGACAGTGTATGTCACTACCACAGCAGCTGACAGTGTATATCACTACCACAGCAGCTGACAGTGTATATCACTACCACAGCAACTGACAGTGTATATCACTACCACAGCAGCTGACAGTGTATATCACTACCACAGCAGCTGACAGTGTATGTCACTACTACAGCAGCTGACTGTGTATGTCACTACCACAGCAGCTGACAGTGTATGTCACTGCCACAGCAGCTGACTGTGTATGTCACTACCACAGCAGCTGACTGTGTATGTCACTACCACAGCAGCTGACAGTGTATGTCACTACCACAGCAGCTGACTGTGTATGTCACCACCACAGCAGCTGACTGTGTATGTCACTACCACAGCAGCTGACAGTGTATGTCACTACCACAGCAGCTGACAGTGTATGTCACTACCACAGCAGCTGACAGTGTATGTCACTACCACAGCAGCTGACAGTGTATGTCACTACCACAGCAGCTGACAGTGTATGTCACTACCACTGTTGATGCTGCTAATTACTGATGAATTATTAATAGCCTGTCAAATTTATTATCAAGTTTGGAATATATATATATATATATATATATATATATATATATATATATATATATATATATATATATATATATATATATATATATATATATATATATATATATATATATATGCACATACACAGCGGTACCTCGGGTTACGAACAGTTTTTCCTGACGCGGGTCTTAGTCATGTGATGACCAGCAACTAGAGGTTTTGGTCATCTGACCGAAGACTTCCCCTGGCTTACACCTATATTGACTATATTTTTTTTTTACTATTATTATTATTAAAGATTAGCCGGTATTCTCCCGGCCCGGGCCTTTGCCAAGTGGTGGCCCGGCCTTGGCTCCCTCTTTAGGGAGTGTCTGAGACCTAAGTCTCCCATGGGAGGAGGCACAAGTACCTCCTCATCTTTGGGACCAACTGTCCCCAGGCCTAGCCACAAGCTAGGCCTCTCTGGTCTGCCATCCCCGCCCCAAGGGGGCAAATGGGAATGACAGTCTTATGAGCTAAAGGATCGGGCTCAGGCACCTACCCTACCCTAGAAGGGCTGGGCATGGTGTCGATGTTTTTTTTTTTTTTTTTTTTTTTTTTCGGATCGCGTGCCTCAACCAATAGATCACATTCTTTTTTCACCAGAATTAGACACTGTATGCTAGTTTAGCATCAAATTTAAAACAATGGCCCAATTTATTTAAAAAATTACTTACACTTTAAAAGTTTTAATTTATGGTATAGAGGAATATTTTTCAAATTAATAGTTATCGTATATAATAATTCCACTTTCAATTTATGCTAGTTATTAAACGTAAACTTTTTTATTTTTGACCTCAGCTGCTCTGGCCAGCAAACATTTGTATCATTTTCTCCTAGTAATTTGCTGAGGATTGAACCCGTCTTTGGTCCCCTTGATTGCGGTCGTGGCAGCAATAAAGGGAAAGTAATAATATTTCCTGACGTACAAAACACGCTCGGTTTCAGGAAGAAGTGATTCTTAAATCACAATTATCAAATATTATTTATAAGAACCTTTTATTTAGTAGTAAACTGTTCAGTAATGTTATATATTTAAATCATCGACACCATGCCTAACCCTTCTAGGGTAGGGTAGGTGCCTGAGCCCGAGCCTTTAGCTCACAAGACTGTCATTCCCATTAGTCCCCTTGTGGCGGGGATGGCAGACCAGAGAGGCCTAGCTTGTGGCTAGGACTGGGGACAGTTGGTCCTGAGGCCTAGTTTGTGGCTAGGCCTGGGGACAGTTGATCCTGAGGCCTAGCTTGTGGCTAGGCCTGGGGACAGTTGGTCCTGAGGCCTAGCTTGTGGCTAGGCCTGGGGACAGTTGGTCCTGAGGCCTAGCTTGTGGCTAGGCCTGGGGACAGTTGGTCCCAAAGATGAGGGGGTACTTGTGCCTCCTCCCATGGGAGACTTAGGTCTCAGACACTCCCTAAAGAGGGAGCCAAGGCCGGGCCACCACTTGGAAAAGGCCCGGGCCGGGAGAATACCGGCGAATCTTTAATAATAATAATAATAATAATAATAATAATAATAATAATAAATATTTATAAATATTAACTATATAAGGAACTGGTGTTGTGTCTTTTTCTATAGGAATATTCGTATGAATATCTGGTACTTCGTGTTTCAAGACTATAGACTAGCCAAGGTCATTAAGTATATATGTCACTTATTCGACACCAGTCAAGAATACTTTAATATTTATAATAGTGATTAATGCAAATTTTCGGTGTATATACACTGAGAGACATACGTAGGTATATATTCGCCAGGACAGTGTCCTGGGACAGGTCTTTGTCTTTCTATGATTAAAAACACAAATCTTACGAGGTACACATCGACGTACACACTAGCTAAACCGAGAGTGGATAAACCATACCAGGGGAGGGTTAGAACTCGCGATCAGAGAGTCTCAAAACTCCAGACCGTCGTGTTAGCCACTGATCGTGGGTTCTAAACCCCTCCTGTGATATGGTTTGTTTGCAATCACGTCATTACGATTTTGTGAGTCGAGAGTAGATACCCAACTAACACGATGACAACTACCAACAACCCGGTTGCTTAAGGTTACGACCGCCTGCACATGCACATGCATGTCCTTGCAATATTACATTCGTTTAGCCGAAATACATAGCTGTAAGTATTAATGAAGTGGGAGCTGAGGTAGCATATTCTCAGTGTGTGTGTGTAAAAATCAGTCGCAATAACGTGGCCAAGTAGCTGAGGTTAGCTTTCCTACTGCTCTCTTTGCTGAATAATAAAACATATATTAGGTGTTTCGGCTGCACCTCTGTCAGCTAGACTCCTGCACGTTATAAGACGTAAGTTAAGCCCGTTTTTCATTGGGATTCTTGAACATGGCAAAGGTGTTACAGACTTTTGTAGGTCTGACTAGATGACTAAACAGAGAGGGACGTAGAGTGCAGCTAGGCGACTGATGCAGGCTCATATGTATATATATATATATATATATATATATATATATATATATATATATATATATATATATATATATATATATATATATATGTCGTGCCGAATATGTAAAACTGGTCAATTAGCAAAAACTCGTTTAAAATTAAGTCCTTTCTAAAATTTTCTCTTATACGTTTAAAGATATATTTTTTTCATTAATGTTAATGTAAAAAATTTTAATTTTGCACCAAAAGAATCTTAGAAAACTTACCTAACCTTATTATAACAAGAACAATTTATTTTAGCCTAACCCAACTAAATATATTTTAGATTTGTTTACAGTAATTTAATACTAAACAAACACAGTGATATACATTTTTTTCGTTAGGTTCAGAATGATTTTGGCGAAATTATTGCATACACAAATTTTCGCTTGTCCTATATGGCAAGATGAGCGTTGCTATTTAAGCCAAGATCGCAAGTTCTGCCTATTCGGCACGATATATATATATATATATATATATATATATATATATATATATATATATATATATATATATATATATATATATATATATATATATATATATATATATATATATATATATGCAATAAGATCACAGTAAACAGGTGATTTCAGAATATGCAAAACAACCACTCTGAAAGAATAGAGAAGTTCCAAGCGCTTTCGTGACTACTCACGAAAGCGCTTGGAACTTCTCTATTCTTTCACAATAACACTAAGGCGAATATAATTCAGTAGTCAGCAGACTTTACCACGGGTGGGGCTTGAACCCGCGGTCAGAGAGCCCCACCCGTAGTATGGTTTGTTTGTAATCGTGTCACTACGATTTAGTGAGTCAGGAGCATTGTAAAGTAACTATCACCTTGCTGGTTATGTACAGTTAGGTTACAGAAAGTCCTGGGGCCTGACAGCGGTGTTGAACCTTGGGAATTACGCATTAATCACTGTATCTCGTAACTATGTAACTGGAGGATAAGCCTATGTATAGTTTAGTATATGTATCAATGTGGTAAGAAAGCAAGAAAACTTCCAGCTAGATCTGTGAATCTGGAGCGAAATTTAGCATATAAGATAATACTCGGTAATCATTTAATACCGTGGTTATTGATCAATACGTAATGTATGCATGTATATATGTGTGTGTGTGTGTGTGATATATTATTTGTACTCAAGTATTTGTGGTTGTAGTGATCTTAGCCTATAAATGAGCTAAGTCAGATAACAGCTCCTACCCAAGTGTCAGCATTCATAACACAATATCCGTTCGATAAAGTCAGTCTGGGGACGTATTGGCCACGCTCGACTGCGCCTTTACTGCCACCCACCGGAAACACATAAGCGACTGTCCTTTGAGGAGCTGAGTTACGACTCTCGGCATCTGTCACTTTCTTAAATTAACATATCGCAATTCTAGCACAATATATTCACCTTGATATATTGTGCTAGAATTGAGAGTTCCTTGATAATGTGAAAAGTCACGAAAGCGCTTGGAATTTCACTACTTTTTACAGTGTTTCTCCTGCATATTGTGATTTTAACTGTTTAGTGTTATCTTATTGCATATATTTATATAAATATATATATATATATATATATATATATATATATATATATATATATATATATATATATATATATATATATATATATATATATATATATATATATATATATATATATATATATATATATATATATATATATATATATATATATAAGATTAAAATAATAAAACGCTTTTAAAGCTCACTTTAATTCCTCACAGTGTCTGATGTAATGGAAAAAATGCTAATGCATTAAGAAAATTAATCACTGTTAAGTGACTTTCTATGTACGCGAGTGTGTGTGTGTGTGTGTGTGTGTGTGTGTGTGTGTGTGTATGTGTGTGTGTGTGTGTGTGTGTGTGTGTGTGTGTGTGTGTGTGTGTGTGTGTATGTGTGTGTGTGTGTGTCTGCCTTAATCCTCTCTCTACCTAAAGCGATCATTTATTCATATCTTCAGTGCTCTGATAAACTCCTCTCACTAATTCCCTCACCCCGGATTATTCGTGTATTGTTCCAGTCACGGTATTGTACCTTTTCGTTCTTCTTTGTAGTAATAATCATTGTTCACTAGTAGGAAAAGTCTTGAATGCTTCTCTGTTGTGGTCTTCACATACCTCCCATTGTCCAATTCTCCGGCAAGGTGTAATTTGATTATTGGATCCCTGACTGATATTCCTGTTTCGTTTACGGCAGCAGAAGAGCTGGATCTGGCCCTTCACTCTGCTAGCCTGGCCTCTTTACCCTCCACTCCGCTGGCTAAATTTTCATATTACCTTTCCACGTCTCTCCTAATTCTAATATATTGTTTCCTGGCGTCCTGCTCGGGTCTTGGTCCTGAGTTGTCTTGCCAGAAGATTGTCTCCCCTACCCCTACTCTCCCAGTGACGTAGAAAAGAGTAATAATATTAATCTTTATTTCTACAAGTATTTTTACGAGGTATACAGACCATAGTTGACATCACTGACATATTATATAAAAAGCCCCTGATTATGCAGAATATTTCAGGCAAATTAGGTCACTTTTGTCCCCAGGATGTGACCCACACAAGTCCACTAACACCCAGGTACCTATTTTCCTGCTAGGTGAACAGGGACATCGACACCATGCCTAACTCTTCTAGGGTAGGGTAGGTGCCTGAGACCGAGCTTACAGCTCACAAGACTGTCATTCCCATTAGCCCCCTTGGGGCGGGGATGGCAGACCAGAGAGGCCTAGCTTGTGGCTAGGCCTGGGGACAGTTGGTCCCAAAGATGAGGAGGTACTTGTGCCTCCTCCCATGGGAGACTTAGGTCTCAGACACTCCCTAAAGAGGGAGCCAAGGCCGGGCCACCACTTGGAAAAGGCCCGGGCCGGGAGAATACCGGCGAATCTTTAACTAACTAACTAACTAACTAATGAACAGGGACAGCAGGTGTCTTAAGGAAACAATTCCTGATGTTTCCACCCGTATCTGAGATGGAACCACAGACCTCAGTGTGTGAGCTGAGTGCGCTACCAATCGATTTCCGCTGTCGAGATGATAAATACACCTTCTCCTGCATTTCTTTCGTATATTTCTGTATTTTCTGTACGCTGAGATACATAAATTATTTGTCGAATCATTGACTATCAAAATTAATTTTTTCCCCACTCTTTGAGTTACGATGAATCTTTTGGTGGCATCTTCAAACTGTTACGTTATATATTAAGATGCTTTATAATGAGGATTCAAAGCTTTCTCTCAGCTCTAACTATCCTGTCTCTCAGTGTCACTCATCAGCCATTGGAAAATATTCTTTGCATTGATATTTTAGTTTCTGTGATCTCTGTTGAATCTGGGTTGTTGAATCTTATCCTCTCCTTTCGTATGGGTGTTTCTGATACCATTCAAATTCGTTTATATTAAGGTGTTGGGAGTTTAAGGAGGGGGCCCGGCAACTGGTGGTGAGTACGGGGTAAGGTATAAGGTATAAGGTATAAGGTTGGGAGTGGGTGGTGGACTTTCTTGAAGGATGGGGGAAGGTTTGAGTGGGTGGGAGATGAGAGGGAGATGAGGAAAAATAACTTTGGGGTCTACTACAGAAAGGTGGTTCAGATTCAGAACCCTGGACTTTTTTCGCCTGTCTTCCTTACTCTCTCTCTCTCCCTCCGCTCATTCTCCTTCCTCTCCTTCTGTTCCTTACTGCACCTTTCTCACATCATTAAAACCAACCTCGTAAGAATCCCGGCAAGGGAAGAATTTTCTCTGTTAAACGAGCTTCTGTTGGACCTGCTCTGTTTTACCCCGTTTTTTACCTGTTTGCTTTGGAGAGAAGAGGAAGAGGAGAAAGCGAGTGGTAGCCTGGAAAATGCTGGAATTCCAGGAGTATTTTTAGGAGTGAGAGCAGGTGATTTTCGCCCTCGAAAATGCTGAGAATTTCCTGAACATTTTTAGGTGTTGCTGTGAACTGGTGAATGTTGTCGATGGTATTTTTAAAGATATATATATATATATATATATATATATATATATATATATATATATATATATATATATATATATATATATATATATATATATATATATATATATATATATATATATATATATATATATATATATATATATATATATATATATAGAGAGAGAGAGAGAGAGAGAGAGTTCTGTTTCTTTTTCTTTTTCTTTCTTTCTCTGTCTCTTTCTTACTCGTTATTACCAGGAATCTCTACTGGGTATGTATGACTGATGTATTTACCTGTATGACACATAATGACGGGCTGTATGACTGATGTATTCACCTGTATGACACATAATTACGGGCTGTATGACTGATGTATTCACCTGTATGACACATAATTACGGGCTGTATGACTGTTGTATTCAAATGTATGAAACAGAAGGCGAGAAAAAAAAAACTTTAATCCGGAACGAATTGAGGAAGAGAGACACAGGTGCAAGACGCAGGTGCAGGAAACAGGTGCACTAAACATTTGCAAAACAAGCCTGCATTTGATAGTTTCGATCTCAGTAACTCGACAGAGGGCGAAATGTTGCTTCAATGGAAAAATAACTTGGTTTGTAACCTGTGTACTTAATGTTATTAAGGAGTTGGGATTATCAGATTGACAAATAGATCAGAATGGTTGATTTCTGGTATAGAAATTAACAGTTTGATTGCTTGAGGAATGCAACGAGTTGAAGACAGAGTTGCAGAGGAGTTGCACAGGCAACTCCTCTGCGCAGGGAAATTCTTAGGTAAGATTAGACATGGTTTGAGAAATTGCTTTGTGGATGATCTGTCAAGCATTGCTGATTTTGTGTGTTTGTGGTGTTTATAGTGTCTGGTGTGTGTGTGTGTGTGTGTGTGTGTGTAAGTGTGCTTTTTTGTGTATATGGGTGGCTGATAACACTTCTTTAATATTCATTTTGAAAAAGCCTTTTACTCCTTTCCCATAATTCACTTTCTCCTCCCCATACAACACTTTCTCCTCCCCATACAACACTTTCTCCTCCCCATACAACACTTTCTCCTCCCCATACAACACTTTCTCCTCCCCATACAACACTTTCTCCTCCCCATACAACACTTTCTCCTCCCCATACAACACTTTCTCCTCCCCATACAACACTTTCTCCTCCCCATACAACACTTTCTCCTCCCCATACAACACTTTCTCGTTTTCGTTAACAATTTGCTTTCATTTTCCTTCCAATCTTTCCATTCCTTTGTTCCACCATCTCCCTCGTTTCTCTATCATTAGTTATCCTCCTCTCTCTCTTCTCTATCTCTCTACTCCCTCCTACCTTCTCTCCTTACCTCTCTTCTACCACCTTCAGCGCCTCTCTCAGTGTATCTTTCGTATTCTCTGAGTCGTGTTTGTAGAGTGGGGGTTGGAAAGAGGGAGGTGGGGAAGATCAAAGATGGAGAAGAAAGAGGAGGGGAACTAGGAGGTGAGAGGTAAAGGTGTGTCCGATTTAGCTGGGTTGTGAATTCCCTAAATTTATTTCAGTTCTCGTTTATTTCTTGTCTCCTTCTCTTGAGTGGCTGTCTCCCACTCTCTTATTCTCTCTCGCACACACATACACACACACACGTAGTGGAGGCGGGAACCATACATAGTTTTAAGGCGAGGTATGATAGAGCTCATGGGGCAGGGAGAGAGAGGACCTAGTAGCAATCAGCGAAGAGGCGGGGCCAGGAGCTGTGACTCGACCCCTGCAACCACAAATAGGTGAGTACACACACACACACACACACACACACACACACATACACACACACACACGTACAAACATACCAGATATATGAAAGAAATCACTATTTTCAATGTGGTATTTTTCAATACCATATATATATATATATATATATATATATATATATATATATATATATATATATATATATATATATATATATATATATATATATATATATATATATATATATATATATATATATATATATATGCCATTCATATATTCCATTGTCACCGGGAGTGTATCTCAGGGCTCAGAATGAAAGGTTAAAGGGCCATACACACATCATATCTACTACAAAGGTGCTCCACATCTCACATCCACAACAACGGTGCCACACGCCTCCCAGCTACAAATCACTGTGTCTTCCCAGGCACCTTTGATGTTCACTCCTTCAAGAGGCCACTGTGGAAATATCACCACTGTAATAACAGAGATTCTCGTTTTTTTTGCCACTGACTGGATAATTGTTAATGAGTGGGCAATTTTGACTGCCTAAGTTCCTCATTTTCTAAAAATATTTCAAGCTACATTTTTCACGAAGAGTGGTAGACAGCTGAAATTAAATCAAAGATGGGGGATGGAAATCTTCAGCTCAAGATCTTTCACACTTCTCTGTGCGTCATCAGGAGCTATGCATTGTTGCAAGAGTAGCAACTAGTGGAATGAGAGGAAGTGTTCTCAAATAAGGTGCGATTCCTTACAGAATTTACCGCAGGATTTGACTTCAACTCGTGGATACACGGCGGCTGGAGACACATATATATATATGTATGTGTGTGTGTATGTGTGTGTGTGTGTGTAACTACAGATAAGTACAGTAATTTTATTCATGTATACAAACTCATGAAGAGTTGTATCTGCTATGTATCATGAAAACGTAGGTATGTATATGTGTCTCCAGCCGACGTGTATCCACGAATTAACGTAACAACCTACAGTAAATTTTGTAAGAAAAAAAAAATCTGGAATGTGAGGTTTAGAGCCGAAATTTTGAGGTCAGTGACGCAGAAGAGAATTTCTGAAATAAGAATTGTACAATGTATATTCTGAAGCAAATATATGAGAACGGAAATAAATAAATCTTCAACTGATGAACTGGAAAAAGTCGAGAAAGCAGGATAATACATTAAAGTGAGCATAGAGGGAGTATAGAGAGAGGAGGAGAAGAAGAGGAGAAAAAGGAAGAGGAGGAGAAGAGGAAAAGTAGAAGGAGCAGGAGGACGAAGAGAACCTCGATAAGCAAGTCACACAGCAGCCAGAGATGAGTCTGAGCCAAATAACCCAATCAAAACACTCAGGTTACCCTGAGTTAATGTGGATACCTCAGCGACCA
This sequence comes from Cherax quadricarinatus, assembly GCF_038502225.1. Lineage (NCBI taxonomy): Eukaryota > Metazoa > Arthropoda > Malacostraca > Decapoda > Parastacidae > Cherax > Cherax quadricarinatus. The sequence goes on along the minus strand of NC_091379.1, from coordinate 1,922,232 downwards.
TAGCCTGGTGGTGGGTGTCGCGGCTCTCGCTTACACCTCCTGAGGGATAGAGGATAAGTGCCAAGTTGTAAGTGACTGCTCAAGTGTGCTGCAGCTAGTAGTAGGCACTGCATATGCTACTAGAAAAGACAGTGCCAGATTTAATAAGAGATCTCAGAGGGCATTAAGAAAATTCTCTTTGGGGGTCTTAAATGTATTAGTGAGAAAACAGGGTCCCAATGACATCATTGGGACATTGGGGTCCTAAGAATAATATCAATGAGAGAGAGAGAGGGAGAGAGAGAGAGAGAGAGAGAGAGAGAGAGAGAGAGAGAGAGAGAGAGAGAGAGAGAGAGAGAGAGAGAGAGAGAGAGAGAGAGAGAGAGAGAGAGAGAGAGAGAGAGAGAGAGAGAGAGAGAGAGAGAGAGAGAGAGAGAGAGAGAGAGAGAGAGAGAGAGAGAGAGAGAGAGAGAGAGAGAGAGAGAGAGAGAGAGTCAGAGAGAGAGAGAGAGAGAGAGAGAGAGAGAGAGAGAGAGAGAGAGAGAGAGAGAGAGAGAGAGAGAGAGAGAGAACGAAAGAGAGTGAGTATAATGACACAGTATATATTAATAAAAAAACTGTGAAATAAAGAAGATATAGAGTAAGGAAAAATGCAAAATGAGAATAAATATAAAGAAGAAAGAAGGAAAGATAATAGAGTATTGTGGAGGAGATTCCAGCCAACTGACACTGATTAAAAGGCAGAAAAAGGAGAGAGGAAGAGAATGGGAAGAGGAGGAAGAGAAGGAATCGAGGAATGGGAAAGATGAGAGATAAAACGATGAAATAGATTGGAATGAGAAAAAGCAAATCTCTCTCTCTCTCTCTCTCTCTCTCTCTCTCTCTCTCTCTCTCTCTCTCTCTCTCTCTCTCTCTCTCTCTCTTTTGACAAGGTTAAGGATCCCTAGCTTTATTGACAGCTATTTACAGGTTAAGGATTCCTAACTTTATTGACAAGCTAAGAGCTGTTACCTACATCAGCTCATTTGAAAGCATTTTTATTGTTATGAGACATACAAGTACGGGAACAGGATGAAGTTGGAGCCATCTGTGGGCCAGCATTTTCATTTGATCAACTGAGTTTATCTCGTTGACATCATTATGCTGTACGAATGTGTTCCATACTCGAGTCATCCTGGGTATATATGATCTCAGATGGAGTGATGTTCTGGAGAAGGGTACAGCCAGAGTGAAGTTGCTGCTTTCTGCCCGTCTTGTGGCATAAAAGCTTGTTTCACGCTGTCCTCGAAGTGGATCCAAGTGTGGTATTTTGACAATATTGGCCTTGTACATAACAGTAAGGCCACCCACATCCCTCCTGTGTTGAATGCTCTGACTGAAATGACAGATCTATCCAGGATGGGTCCAGGCGAGAGATGAGACGTCTTGCTCTGTTCTCTACTCTGTCAAGCAGTCGCAGATGAGAGGGGGGCAGGCAAACCAAGAAAGTGGAGCATACTCAAGGTGTGAGCGTACTTTGTGCTCGTACAGAATCTTGCAACCCCTACTGTCAAGTAGATGCGAGATACGGCGAAGTGCTGTAAACTTCCTGGCTGCCTTGTTTGCAAGATTTACAACATGGTTCTTCATGGTTAGTTTGGAGTCAAATTTCACCCCAAGGATATCAACTTCTTCTCCAGTTGCCAACACCCTCCCATTCATCCTTACTACTGCACCAGCATTACCATCATGGTGCCTAGAGACGATCATCATTTGCGTTTTCTCAGGTGCAAATGTTACTTGCCATCTATTTCCCTAAGCTGATATAGCTCTCAGCTGGTGATTGATGTAGCTTAGAGCAGCTGGCATTTCTTCTCTTGGATAAGTGAATGTCAGTGTACAGTCGTCTGCATATGCATGTGATTCTGGGATGAGATGAAGAAGGTCGTTGAAGTAGACATTCCATAACAATGGACCCAGCACGCTTCCTTGTGGAACACTTGCCCCAATAGGATGTCTTGCTGATTCCGTTCCATTGAGAATTACACTTAGAGATCTACCATGAAGGTAATCACTGATGAGACATAGCGTAGAGCCTGTAATTCCCAGTGCTTGAAGTTTTGCTAAGAGGCCCTGGTGCCACACCCGGTCGAAAGCGCCAGCAATGTCCAGTGCTACCACACAGCTGACTTTGGATTCATCCAGTGACTGGTGCCACTTAGTGGAGAGGTTTAACAACAGATCAGCAGCAGAGTAACCTTTCCTGAAGCCATATTGACGATCACAAAGTAGTGAGTGGTAGTCAAAAAACTGTCATTTGTCTTGAGATTATTGTCTCAAGGATCTTACCAGTGACTGACAGGAGTGACACTGCTCTGTAGTTGCTGATTTCTGCTCTGCTCTTCTTTTTGTGAACAGGGACTACATTTGCCTCTTTCCATAGAGAGGGCCATTTACACTACTAGGCAGTGCTGAAAGATGCGAGTTAGAGGTGCTGCTAGCTGGTCTGCACATCTTCTCAACAATCTTGGGCTCAACTTGTCTGGGCCCACAGCCTTTTCTTGGTCAAGTGATTTAAGAAGGAAATGCACCTCCTCCTGCCTTATTGTCACCACTGACAGTTTTGACACAGTTCTTGCAGCTAGCCAAGGAGGGTCCCTTGCTGGATCAGGAACTTGCATTTTGGTAGCAAAGTGTTCAGCAAAGAGGTCCGCCTTCTCTTGACTACTAGTAGAGGTGGTCCCATCCTGTCGATTTAGAGGTGGAATAAGTTCATCAGGCAGATAACCTTGTCTGTCCTTGACCAGGGACCACCAGGTTTTGGAGCCTACCCTACCTGATGCTAGCTTTCTTTTAGTATCCACCTCCCATTTAGCAATGGCCCACTTTTGAACATCACCCATATGCCTACAGGCTTGCCTGTGCAGGTTCCTGTTATAGATGGTAGGATGTCTCTTATACCTTCGCCATGCTTTGTACTTAGCAGTAGCAGCCACTCTACAACGAAAGCCAAACCAAGGCTGATCTGTAGGCTTCTTCACATATTGCCGGTGAGGAATGTGTTCTTGTTGTAGATTAAGGATGTGTCCAGTGAAGGCTTTCACTTGGTTGTCAACATCCCCCTGGTGAAGAGCATTCCAATCGGTGGTGGCGAGCTCAGAGCAAAGGGCTGGCCAATTACCTCTTTCCCTTAGCCAGGTTGTGCGTGTGGACTCCTCACCTCGTTCTGTTGCGATCTTAAGTGTGGTAAAAACAGCCTTGTGCTCTCTCTCTCTCTCTCTCTCTCTCTCTCTCTCTCTCTCTCTCTCTCTCTCTCTCTCTCTCTCTCTCTCTCTCTCTCTCTCTCTCTCTCTCTCTCTCTCTATATATATATATATATATATATATATATATATTTAATTTAATAACTATCTATCTATCTTTATCTATCTATATATCTACCTATCTATCTTCAGGTTAAAATTAAAGAGATAATTAAATTAGTGTAAGTATTGTGTACAATTATTATTGTAGTAGTAGTAGTAGTAGCAGTAGTAGTAGTAGTAGTAGTAGTGGTGTAGCAGTGGAGCAGTGAGAGTGTGTAGTAGTACAGTAGTAGTAGGTAGTAGTGGAGTGTAGTGTGTGCAGTGGCTGGTGGCGGTAGTGAGAGGTGGCTGCTGTGGTGGTGAGCTGATGTGAGTGGTGTGGTGGTGGCAGTAGTGGTGGTGGTGGTGGTGGCAGCTGGTGGTGGCTGGTGGTGGTGGTGGTGGTGGTGGTGGTGGTGGTGGTAGGTGGTGGTGCGTAGGTGGACGGCTGGTGGTGGTAGTGGTGGTGAAGTGGTAGTGTGCAGTGGTGGTGATGGTGGATCGGTGGTAGTGGTGGTGGTAGTGGTAGCGGTGGATGATGGTGGTGGTGTGGTGGTGGCTGTCAGGTGGTGGGTGAGTGGTGGTGGTGGTATAGTGTGGACAGGTGGTGGTGGTGGTGGTGGTGGTGGTGGTGGTGTGGTGAGCGGTGCTAGCTGGTGCGGTGGTGGTGGTGGCAGTGGTGGTGGGCGGTGGTGGTGGCAGGTGGTGGTGGAGGTGGTGGTGACGGTGGTGGTGGTGGTGGTGGTGGTGCTGAGTGGTGGCAGGCAGTGGAGGAGGTGGTGGTGGTGGTGGTAGGCGGTGGCGCGGTGCAGTAGTGGTGGTAGTAGTAGTGGTGGTGGTGTGGAGTGGTGGTGGTGGCGGTGGTGGCGGTGGTGGTGGTGGTGTGGTGAGTGGCGTGCATGGTGGTGAGGTGGTGGTGGTGGTGGCAGGTGGTGGTGCTGGTGGTGAGGTGGTGGTGGTGGTGGTGGTGGTGGTGGTGATGTCGGTGGCAGTGGTGGCAGTGGTGGTGGCGGTGGAGTGGCAGCTGGTGGTGGCTGGCTGGTGGTGGTGAGATGGTGGTGGTGGTGGTGGTAGTGTGGCAGCAGCTGTGGCAGGTGGTGGTGGTGGTGTGGTAGTGGCTGGTGGTGGTGGTGGCAGCAGCGGTGGTGGTAGGTGGTGGTGGATGGTGGAGTGGTGGCAGGTGGTGGTAGGTGGTCTGGTGGTGGTAGGTGGTAGGTGCGGTGGTGGTGGTAGTGGTAGCGGTGGTGGTGGCAGGTGGTGGTGGTGGTGGTGGCGGTGGTGGTGGTGGTGGTGGTGGTGGTGGTAGGCGGTGGTGGTGGTGGTGCGTTGGATGGTGGTGGTGGTGGTGGAGGTGGCTGGTGGTGGTGGAGGTGGCTGGTGGTGGTCAGGTGGTGGTAGTGGTGGTGGCCATGGCTGGTGCGTCAGTCGGTGGATAGTGGTAGTAGGTGGATGAGTAGGTGGCAGGTGTGCGGTGGGTAGGTCCGGTAGTGGTGTAGCAGTAGTAGCAGTGGTGTTGGTGGCGGTGGTGGTGGTGGTGGTAGTGGTGGTGTGGCGTGGCAGTGTATGTGTGGCGGTAGTAGTAGCGGTGGTGGTGTGGTGGTGGTGGTGGTGGTGGCGGCGGCTGATGGTGGTGTGGAGGTGGTGGTGGTGGTGGTGCGGTGGTGGTAGGTGATGGTGGTGGTGGTGTGGCGGTGGTGGTGTGTGGTGGTGGTGGTGGCTGGTGGAGGCTGGCGGTGGTGGTGTGGTGGCGGTGGTGGTGTGTGGTGGTGGCAGGTGGTGGTGGTGGTGGTGGTGGTGGCGGTGGTGGTGGTGTAGTGGTCTGGTGGTGGTGCGGCGGTGGTGGCGGTGGTGGTGGTGGCGGACGCAGTGGTGGTGTGCTGGTAGTGGTGGTGGTGGTGGCACTGGTAGCGGTGGTGGTGGTGGTGGTGTGGTGGTGAGTGGTGGCGGCGGTGGTGGTGGTGGTGGTGGTGGTGGCCACGGTGGTGCAGCGGTGGTGGTGGTGGTGGAAGGTGGTGGTGGTGGTGGCGGTGGCAGGTGGTGGTGGTGGCAGGTGGTGGTGGCGGTGGCGGTGAGTGGTGGTGGTGGTGGTGGTGGTGGTGGTGGCAGTGGTGGTGGTGGTGGTGGTGGTAGGCGGTGGTGGTGGTGGAGAGTGGTGGCAGCATGGTAGGTGGTGGTAGTGTAGTGGTGGTGAGCGGTGCAGTGGTAGGTGGTGGTGGTGATGGTAGGTGTATGGTAGCGGTGAGGTGAGGTCGAGTGCGGTGGATGATGCAGCAGGTGGTGGTGGTGGTAGTCTGGTGGTGGCAGGTGGTAGTGGAGTGGTGGTCAGTAGGTGGTGGTAGGTGGTGGCAGTGGTGGTGGTGGTGGTGCTGGTGGTGGTGGTGGCAGTGGTGGTGGTGGTAGGTGGTGGTGGCAGAGGTCATGGCAGCAGGTGGTAGTGGTGAGAGAGTGGTGAGTAAGCGGTGGTAGTGGTAGTAGTGGTGGTGAAGTGGTGGTGAGTGGTGAGCAGCAGGTGGAGGTGGTATGGTGGTGGTGCCGGATGGAGTGGATGGTGGTGGTGGCAGTGAGTGAGTGGTGGTGGTAGGTGGAGGTAGCTGGTAGCAGTAGATGATGATTGTAGTGGTAGGTGATGGTATAGTAGCAGTAGTAGTAGTAGTAGTAACAGTAGTAGTAGTAGTAGTAGCAGTAGTAGAAGTAATAACAGTAGCAGGAGCAGTAGTGGTAGTAGTAGCAGAAGTAGCAGTAGTAGTCGTAGTAACAGCAGTAGGGGTAGTAGTAGTTGTAGTAATAGTAGTATGTATTAGTATTAGTTGTAGTAGGGTGTTAGTTGTGAACTTTTGTAGCCACGATATTGTGGGTTAGTTGTGTAATGTTCCAGCCACGATATTGTGGGTTAGTTGTGTAATGTTCCAGCCACGATATTGTGGGTTAGTTGTGTAATGTTCCAGCCACGATAATGTGGGTTAGTTGTGTAATGTTTAGTTGTGTAATGTTCCAGCCACGATATTGTGGGTTAGTTGTGTAATGTTCCAGCCACGATATTGTGGGTTAGTTGTGTAATGTTCCAGCCACGGTATTGTGGGTTAGTTGTGTAATGTTCCAGCCACGATATTGTGGGTTATTTGTGTAATGTTCCAGCCACGATATTGTGGGTTAGTTGTGTAATGTTCCAGCCACGATATTGTGGGTTAGTTGTGTAATGTTCCATCCACGGTATTGTGGGTTAGTTGTGTAATGTTCCAGCCACGATATTGTGGGTTAGTTGTGTAATGTTCCAGCCACGGTATTGTAGGTTAGTTGTGTAATGTTCCAGCCACGATATTGTGGGTTATTTGTGTAATGTTCCAGCCACGATATTGTGGGTTAGTTGTGTAATGTTCCAGCCACGATATTGTGGGTTAGTTGTGTAATGTTACAGCCACGATATTGTGGGTTAGTCGTGTAATGTTCCAGCCACGATATTGTGGGTTAGTTGTGTAATGTTCCAGCCACGATATTGTGGGTTAGTTGTGTAATGTTCCAGCCACGATATTGTGGGTTAGTTGTGTAATGTTCCAGCCACGATATTGTGGGTTAGTTGTGTAATGTTCCAGCCACGATATTGTGGGTTAGTTGTGTAATGTTCCAGCCACGATATTGTGGGTTATTTGTGTAATGTTCCAGCCACGATATTGTGGGTTAGTTGTGTAATATTCCAGCCACGATATTGTGGGTTAGTTGTGTAATGTTCCAGCCACGATATTGTGGGTTAGTTGTGTAATGTTCCAGCCACGATATTGTGGGTTAGTTGTGTAATGTTCCAGCCACGATATTGTGGGTTATTTGTGTAATGTTCCAGCCACGATATTGTGGGTTAGTTGTGTAATGTTCCAGCCACGATATTGTGGGTTAGTTGTGTAATGTTCCAGCCACGATATTGTGGGTTAGTTGTGTAATGTTCCAGCCACGATATTGTGGGTTAGTTGTGTAATGTTCCAGCCACGATATTGTGGGTTAGTTGTGTAATGTTCCAGCCACGATATTGTGGGTTAGTTGTGTAATGTTCCAGCCACGGTATTGTGGGTTAGTTGTGTAATGTTCCAGCCACGATATTGTGGGTTAGTTGTGTAATGTTCCATCCACGATATTGTGGGTTAGTTGTGTAATGTTCCAGCCACGATATTGTGGGTTAGTTGTGTAATGTTCCAGCCACGATATTGTGGGTTAGTTGTGTAATGTTCCAGCCACGATATTGTGGGTTAGTTGTGTAATGTTCCAGCCACGATATTGTGGGTTAGTTGTGTAATGTTCCAGCCACGATAATGTGGGTTAGTTGTGTAATGTTCCAGCACGATATTGTGGGTTAGTTGTGTAATGTTCCAGCCACGATATTGTGGGTTAGTTGTGTAATGTTCAAGCCACGATATTGTGGGTTAGTTGTGTAATGTTACAGCCACGATATTGTGGGTTAGTCGTGTAATGTTCCAGCCACGATATTGTGGGTTAGTTGTGTAATGTTCCAGCCACGATATTGTGGGTTAGTTGTGTAATGTTCCAGCCACGATATTGTGGGTTAGTTGTGTAATGTTCCAGCCACGATATTGTGGGTTAGTTGTGTAATGTTCCAGCCACGATATTGTGGGTTAGTTGTGTAATGTTCCAGCCACGATATTGTGGGTTATTTGTGTAATGTTCCAGCCACGATATTGTGGGTTAGTTGTGTAATATTCCAGCCACGATATTGTGGGTTAGTTGTGTAATGTTCCAGCCACGATATTGTGGGTTAGTTGTGTAATGTTCCAGCCACGATATTGTGGGTTAGTTGTGTAATGTTCCAGCCACGATATTGTGGGTTATTTGTGTAATGTTCCAGCCACGATATTGTGGGTTAGTTGTGTAATGTTCCAGCCACGATATTGTGGGTTAGTTGTGTAATGTTCCAGCCACGATATTGTGGGTTAGTTGTGTAATGTTCCAGCCACGATATTGTGGGTTAGTTGTGTAATGTTCCAGCCACGATATTGTGGGTTAGTTGTGTAATGTTCCAGCCACGATATTGTGGGTTATTTGTGTAATGTTCCAGCCACGATATTGTGGGTTAGTTGTGTAATGTTCCAGCCACGATATTGTGGGTTAGTTGTGTAATGTTCCAGCCACGATATTGTGGGTTAGTTGTGTAATGTTCCAGCCACGATATTGTGGGTTAGTTGTGTAATGTTCCAGCCACGATATTGTGGGTTAGTTGTGTAATGTTCCAGCCACGATATTGTGGGTTAGTTGTGTAATGTTCCAGCCACGATATTGTGGGTTAGTTGTGTAATGTTCCAGCCACGATATTGTGGGTTAGTTGTGTAATGTTCCAGCCACGATATTGTGGGTTAGTTGTGTAATGTTCCAGCCACGGTATTGTGGGTTAGTTGTGTAATGTTCCAGCCACGATATTGTGGGTTAGTTGTGTAATGTTCCAGCCACGATATTGTGGGTTAGTTGTGTAATGTTCCAGCCACGATATTGTGGGTTAGTTGTGTAATGTTCCATCCACGATATTGTGGGTTAGTTGTGTAATGTTCCAGCCACGATATTGTGGGTTAGTTGTGTAATGTTCCAGCCACGATATTGTGGGTTAGTTGTGTAATGTTCCAGCCACGATATTGTGGGTTAGTTGTGTAATGTTCCAGCCACGATATTGTGGGTTAGTTGTGTAATGTTCCAGCCACGATATTGTGGGTTAGTTGTGTAATGTTCCAGCCACGATATTGTGGGTTAGTTGTGTAATGTTCCAGCCACGATATTGTGGGTTAGTTGTGTAATGTTCCAGCCACGATATTGTGGGTTAGTTGTGTAATGTTCCAGCCACGTTAGTTGTGTAATGTTCCAGCCACGATATTGGGTTAGTTGTGTAATGTTCCAGCCACGATATTGTGGGTTAGTTGTGTAATGTTCCAGCCACGGTATTGTGGGTTAGTTGTGTAATGTTCCAGCCACGATATTGTGGGTTAGTTGTGTAATGTTCCAGCCACGATATTGTGGGTTAGTTGTGTAATGTTCCAGCCACGATATTGTGGGTTAGTTGTGTAATGTTCCCGCCACGTATTGTGGGTTAGTTGTGTAATGTTCCAGCCACGATATTGTGGGTTAGTTGTGTAATGTTCCAGCCACGATATTGTGGGTTAGTTGTGTAATGTTCCAGCCACGATATTGTGGGTTAGTTGTGTAATGTTCCAGCCACGATATTGTGGGTTAGTTGTGTAATGTTCCAGCCACGATATTGTGGGTTAGTTGTGTAATGTTCCAGCCACGATATTGTGGGTTAGTTGTGTAATGTTCCAGCCACGATATTGTGGGTTAGTTGTGTAATGTTCCAGCCACGATATTGTGGGTTAGTTGTGTAATGTTCCAGCCACGATATTGTGGGTTAGTTGTGTAATGTTCCAGCCACGATATTGTGGGTTAGTTGTGTAATGTTCCAGCCACGATATTGTGGGTTAGTTGTGTAATGTTCCAGCCACGATATTGTGGGTTAGTTGTGTAATGTTCCAGCCACGATATTGTGGGTTAGTTGTGTAATGTTCCAGCCACGATATTGTGGGTTAGTTGTGTAATGTTCCAGCCACGATATTGTGGGTTAGTTGTGTAATGTTCCAGCCACGATATTGTGGGTTAGTTGTGTAATGTTCCAGCCACGATATTGTGGGTTAGTTGTGTAATGTTCCAGCCACGATATTGTGGGTTAGTTGTGTAATGTTCCAGCCACGATATTGTGGGTTAGTTGTGTAATGTTCCAGCCACGATATTGTGGGTTAGTTGTGTAATGTTCCAGCCACGATATTGTGGGTTAGTTGTGTAATGTTCCAGCCACGATATTGTGGGTTAGTTGTGTAATGTTCCAGCCACGATATTGTGGGTTAGTTGTGTAATGTTCCAGCCACGATATTGTGGGTTAGTTGTGTAATGTTCCAGCCACGATATTGTGGGTTAGTTGTGTAATGTTCCAGCCACGATATTGTGGGTTAGTTGTGTAATGTTCCAGCCACGATATTGTGGGTTAGTTGTGTAATGTTCCAGCCACGATATTGTGGGTTAGTTGTGTAATGTTCCAGCCACGATATTGTGGGTTAGTTGTGTAATGTTCCATCCACGATATTGTGGGTTAGTTGTGTAATGTTCCAGCCACGATATTGTGGGTTAGTTGTGTAATGTTCCATCCACGATATTGTGGGTTAGTTGTGTAATGTTCCAGCCACGATATTGTGGGTTAGTTGTGTAATGTTCCAGCCACGATATTGTGGGTTAGTTGTGTAATGTTCCAGCCACGATATTGTGGGTTAGTTGTGTAATGTTCCAGCCACGATATTGTGGGTTAGTTGTGTAATGTTCCATCCACGATATTGTGGGTTAGTTGTGTAATGTTCCAACCACGTGGGTTAGTTGTGTAATGTTCCAGCCACGATATTGTGGGTTAGTTGTGTAATGTTCCAGCCACGATATTGTGGGTTAGTTGTGTAATGTTCCAGCCACGATATTGTGGGTTAGTTGTGTAATGTTCCAGCCACGATATTGTGGGTTAGTTGTGTAATGTTCCAGCCACGATATTGTGGGTTAGTTGTGTAATGTTCCAGCCACGATATTGTGGGTTAGTTGTGTAATGTTCCAGCCACGATATTGTGGGTTAGTTGTGTAATGTTCCACGATATTGTGGGTTAGTTGTGTAATGTTCCAGCCACGATATTGTGGGTTAGTTGTGTAATGTTCCAGCCACGATATTGTGGGTTAGTTGTGTAATGTTCCAGCCACGATATTGTGGGTTAGTTGTGTAATGCCACGATATTGTGGGTTAGTTGTGTAATGTTCCAGCCACGATATTGTGGGTTAGTTGTGTAATGTTCCAGCCACGATATTAGTTGTGTAATGTTCCAGCCACGATATTGTGGGTTGTGTAATGTTCCAGCCACGATATTGTGGGTTAGTTGTGTAATGTTCCAGCCCACGATATTGTGGGTTAGTTGTGTAATGTTCCAGCCACGATATTGTGGGTTAGTTGTGTAATGTTCCAGCCACGATATTGTGGGTTAGTTGTGTAATGTTCCAGCCACGATATTGTGGGTTAGTTGTGTAATGTTCCAGCCACGATATTGTGGGTTAGTTGTGTAATGTTCCAGCCACGATATTGTGGGTTAGTTGTGTAATGTTCCAGCCACGATATTGTGGGTTAGTTGTGTAATGTTCCAGCCACGATATTGTAGGTTAGTTGTGTAATGTTCCAGCCACGATATTGTGAGTTAGTTGTGTAATGTTCCAGCCACAATATTTTGGTTTAGTTGTGTAATGTTCCAGCCACGATATTGTGGGTTAGTTGTGTAATGTTCCAGCCACGATATTGTGGGTTAGTTGTGTAATGTTCCATGTTCCAGCCACGATATTGTGGGTTAGTTGTGTAATGTTCCAGCCACGATATTGTGGGTTAGTTGTGTAATGTTCACAGCCACGATATTGTGGGTCAGTTGTGTAATGTTCCAGCCACGATATTGTGGGTTAGTTGTGTAATGTTCCAGCCACGATATTGTGGGTTAGTTGTGTAATGTTCCAGCCACGATATTGTGGGTTAGTTGTGTAATGTTCCAGCCACGATATTGTGGGTTAGTTGTGTAATGTTCCAGCCACGATATTGTGGGTTAGTTGTGTAATGTTCCAGCCACGATATTGTGGGTTAGTTGTGTAATGTTCCAGCCACGATATTGTGGGTTAGTTGTGTAATGTTCCAGCCACGATATTGTGGGTTAGTTGTGTAATGTTCCAGCCACGATATTGTGGGTTAGTTGTGTAATGTTCCAGCCACGATATTGTGGGTTAGTTGTGTAATGTTCCAGCCACGATATTGTAGGTTAGTTGTGTAATGTTCCAGCCTCGATATTGTGGGTTAGTTGTGTAATGTTCCAGCCACGATATTGTGGGTTAGTTGTGTAATGTTCCAGCCACGATATTGTGGGTTAGTTGTGTAATGTTCCAGCCACGATATTGTGGGTTAGTTGTGTAATGTTCCGATATTGTGGGTTAGTTGTGTAAGCCACGATATTGTGGGTTAGTTGTGTAATGTTCCAGCCACGATATTGTGGGTTAGTTGTGTAATGTTCCAGCCACGATATTGTGGGTTAGTTGTGTAATGTTCCAGCCACGATATTGTGGGTTAGTTGTGTAATGTTCCAGCCACGATATTGTGGGTTAGTTGTGTAATGTTCCAGCCACGGTATTATCTTAATCACGATATTATCTTTATCACAGTATTATCTTTATCACGGTATTATCTTTATCACGGTATTATCTTTATCACGGTATTATCTTTATCACGGTATTATCTTTATCACGATATTATCTTTATCACGGTATTATCTTTATCACGGTATTATCTTTATCACGGTATTATCTTTATCACGGTATTATCTTTATCACGGTATTATCTTTATCACGATATTATCTTTATCACAGTATTATCTTTATCACGGTATTATCTTTATCACGGTATTATCTTTATCACGGTATTATCTTTATCACGGTATTATCTTTATAACGGTATTATCTTTATCACAGTATTATCTTTATCACGGTATTATCTTTATCACGGTATTATCTTTATCACGGTATTATCTTTATCACGATATTATCTTTATCACAGTATTATCTTTATCACGGTATTATCTTTATCACGGTATTATCTTTATCACGGTATTATCTTTATCACGGTATTATCTTTATCACGGTATTATCTTTATCACGGTATTATCTTTATCACGGTATTATCTTTATCACGGTATTATCTTTATCACGGTATTATCTTTATCACGGTATTATCTTTATCACGGTATTATCTTTATCACGGTATTATCTTTATCACGGTATTATCTTTATCACGGTATTATCTTTATCACGGTATTATCTTTATCACGGTATTATCTTTATCACGGTATTATCTTTATCACGGTATTATCTTTATCACGGTATTATCTTTATCACGGTATTATCTTTATCACGGTATTATCTTTATCACGGTATTATCTTTATCACGGTATTATCTCTATCACGGTATTATCTTTATCACAGTATTATCTTTATCACGGTATTATCTTTATCACGGTATTATCTTTATCACAGTATTATCTTTATCACGGTATTATCTTTATCACGGTATTATCTTTATCACGGTATTATCTTTATCACGGTATTATCTTTATCACGGTATTATCTTTATCACGGTATTATCTTTATCACGGTATTATCTTTATCACAGTATTATCTTTATCACGGTATTATCTTTATCACGGTATTATCTTTATCACGGTATTATCTTTATCACGGTATTATCTTTATCACGGTATTATCTTTATCACAGTATTATCTTTATCACGGTATTATCTTTATCACGGTATTATCTTTATCACGGTATTATCTTTATCACGGTATTATCTTTATCACGGTATTATCTTTATCACAGTATTATCTTTATCACGGTATTATCTTTATCACGGTATTATCTTTATCACGGTATTATCTTTATCACGGTATTATCTTTATCACGGTATTATCTTTATCACGGTATTATCTTTATCACGGTATTATCTTTATCACGGTATTATCTTTATCACGGTATTATCTTTATCACGGTATTATCTTTATCACGGTATTATCTTTATCACGGTATTATCTTTATCACAGTATTATCTTTATCACGGTATTATCTTTACTTTGAAAAAATATTAAGTCTAGCATCATTAAAAAAAATGTATAACGAGACTTAATTTGAAGTGAAAAAAAAAAATCTGTAGATGGACGGAGGAACGAGCCTTCACTTTTCCTTGCTGTTCCACACTACGTCGGCTACCTACATGGAATACAATAGTTATTCTGAGGTTTGCATTAAATTTTATTAGTTATCCATAAGCATGTCGTAAATTATAATAGTTATTCATGAGTTTGAAATAAAATATGTGTCTATGAATTTGCAATAAATTATAATAGTTATCTATGGTTTGCTTTAAATTAAAGTTATCCACAACTTTACAATAAATTATAATAGTTATCTATGGTTTGCTTTAAATTAAAGTTATCCACAACTTTACAATAAATTATAATAGTTATCCATGGTTTGCTTTAAATTATAGTTATCTGCAACTTTACAATAAATTATAATAGTTATCCATGGGTTTGAAATAAATTTTAAGTTATCCATAAATTTACAATAAATTATGATAGTTATCCATGGGTTAGCAATAAATTTAAGTTATCCATAAATTTACAATAAATTATAATAGTTATCCATGGGTTTGCAATAAATTTTAAGTTATCCATAAATTTACAATAAATTATAATAGTTATCCATGGGTTTGCAATAAATTTTAAGTTATCCATAAATTTACAATAAATTATAATAGTTATCCATGGGTTTGCAATAAATTTTAAGTTATCCATAAATTTACAATAAATTTTAATAGTTATCCATGGGTTTGAAATAAATTTTAAGTTATCCATAACTTTACAATAAATTATAATAGTTATCCATGGGTTTGCAATAAATTTTAAGTTATCCATAAATTTACAATAAATTATAATAGTTATCCATCTTGCAGTAAAATAATTTTTTTTTTTTTCAGGTTCAGCGACAGAGAAAAATTGAAAATCTCGAGATAGAAATAAAAGATAAAATAGTGGAAGGAGAGAGAGATAGATAAACAAGAATTAAATTTAGAGATTTAAGGCAATAATGCATATAAAAAAAATTGAAAAACAGATTTAAACATTAAAAATATATTTAAAAATAATATTAATAACAGTAAGAATATTTTATGTAAATTTTTTTTAAGAACTACTAATATTTTAATAAGTATTTTAAAAATAATTAAGTAATTTACATTTACTATTAAGTTTTAAATGAAAAATATTAAATAGTTTATGTTAAATGTCCGAAATAAAACATTTAAGACAGAAAAGTGGCTAATATGATTTTAAAAATAGACAGACACTAAAAATTTTTAAATAACAGTAAACAGATTTTTTAAATTCTACCTAAAGTGCCAAAGAAAATTAACTATTTATATTATGGTGACCTGGGACTTATTAGGTCATTGTGTGTGGGAAATAATGGTGACTATTTCACCAAAGGTGAATTATGAAACTCTGTTATTCATATTTCATTACTAAGTGAGGAATAGTGAGTTCTTCGTGAAGTCCTTCAAGGGGTTCTTCAGGTACCTGTGAAGTTCTATGGCCAGTTCTACAAGACGTTCTTCGTGAAGTTCTATGGCCAGTTCTACAAGACGTTCTTCGTGAAGTTCTACGGCCAGTTCTACAAGACGTTCTTCGTGAAGTTCTATGGCCAGTTCTACAAGACGTTCTTCGTGAAGTTCTATGGCCAGTTCTACAAGACGTTCTTCGTGAAGTTCTATGGCCAGTTCTACAAGACGTTCTTCGTGAAGTTCTATGGCCAGTTCTACAAGACGTTCTTCGTGAAGTTCTATGGCCAGTTCTACAAGACGTTCTTCGTGAAGTTCTATGGCCAGTTCTACAAGACGTTCTTCGTGAAGTTCTATGGCCAGTTCTACAAGACGTTCTTCGTGAAGTTCTATGGCCAGTTCTACAAGACGTTCTTCGTGAAGTTCTATGGCCAGTTCTACAAGACGTTCTTCGTGAAGTTCTATGGCCAGTTCTACAAGACGTTCTTCGTGAAGTTCTATGGCCAGTTCTACAAGACGTTCTTCGTGAAGTTCTATGGCCAGTTCTACAAGACGTTCTTCGTGAAGTTCTATGGCCAGTTCTACAAGACGTTCTTCGTGAAGTTCTATGGCCAGTTCTTGAAGACCTCTTCAATGGCCATCACTAGCACCCCTGTGGCTACTACCCCTGGCCGGCTGCTAGTGTACTGTCTGCTGTCCTCCTGTCTGGGTAAGTACCTGTGTGTGTGTTCTGCTGGTGTTGTCATCTTCCCCAGGACGGAGGCTCGAGCCTCACAGCGAGATATTCTTCAAATTGGACTGAGTCATTGGTGTTTTATTCGTCAGGAAACTGCGACAGGCGCTTTTTGACTCGCTATGTAATGGAGTAGTTAATTTGAATGAGTCGTGGTTAGTGGTACGGAGGTTCGAGCTTTGACTGGTTCTTGCAGTGAATGAGTCATACGCGTTTATCGCTTCATGGAATGCAATTTACGTTAGATTAATTGCTGGTTACGTTTCCAGGTCTCTTTCTCTCACACAGTTTCAAGAATAAGCACGACATAACTCTCATAAATCTGAAACCTGTAATAGCCACCGGTGGAGCATAGCCCCATCCATGACACACATTTTGAACCCCCCCCCCTTCCCTCTCAGGGCACAAACAAGCCAACACAACGTTACCAAAGGTACACAACACTCGACCTGTGTTACAGGGGTTACACTGGGAGGTTTAATTAGGGCACGTGAAGCAACCACACTGTATTATCCAGTCTGGTGTGTAATGACATTCCACGACCCGCTTAACGATGGTATTAAGCCACTTGTGCGGGGTTAATGTGGGTAGTTTGTCTAGGGCGACCAATATTAAGTCGTACTGGGTCGTCTGCCGTTGGAGGTGATTTATGGTAAAGGTAGGGAAAGGAGGTAATACTTTGGAGTGATTACTGAGATTTGACGGAGGTTTCCGGGTGGTGATAGTGGTTGTGGTGGTGGTGATGATGATGGTGGTGGTGGTGGTGATGATGGTGATGATGGTGAAGATGGTGGTGGTTGTGGTAGTGGTGATGATGGTGGTGGTGGTGGTAGTGGTGGTGGTGGTGATGTGGTAGTGGTGGTGGTGGTAATGGTGGTGGTAGTGGTGGTGGTAGTGGTGGTAGTGGTGTTAGTGGTAATGATGATGGTGGTGGTGGGGAAAAGTTCTTGGGATTCGAAGAATTTGTAGCTCTTCTACCCTGGGTCAAACCTGGTTAATTTCCATTGGTAATCCCCTTTATGTATGCTAGGATGCAGTTGAACAGTCTTGGGCCCCTGTCACTTATTGTGCTGTCTCTTAGTGTACTCTTGGCGCCCCTGCTTTTCAATGGGGAAATGTTGCATCTCCTGCAGAGTTTTCTGCTTTCATAGGGGTGATTTTCGTCTGCAAGTTTGGTACTAATTCCTCTAGAATTTTCCAAGGTATATTATCATGTACCTTTCTCGCCTGCATTCCAGGGAATACAAATCAATGGACTCGACTATGACACGACCATTGCAACCATAATTAGGTGAGTACATACACACACACACACACACACACACACACACACACACACACACACACACACACACACACACACAAAACACTTTCTTATGCTTGTTTTAACACAAAATAAATCGCAGCCACATTAAAAACTTACTGAACCGATATTTCAACATTTTCTGAGATGCAGCTCAAAGTTTAACGAAGACCCAAGAGAGTTTTATCATGGAGAACAGGGTGGGAAGGTGGAGAACAGGGTGGGGAGGTGGAGAACAGGGTGGGAAGGTGGAGAACAGGGTGGGGAGGTGGAGAACAGGGTGGGGAGGAGGGAACAGGGTGGGAAGGTGGAGAACAGGGTGGGAAGGTGGAGAACAGGGTGGGAAGGTGGAGAACAGGGTAAATAGGAAGGAACAGGGTGAAGAACGACACAGAACAGGATGATGGGCGACAGATCAGGGTGAAAGAATCCTAAACAACGTTTCGGTCCACCTTGATAAAGGTCCAGGACCGACCGAAATGTCTTCTTGTTTTCCTTCTGTTTCGTCTCCTTCTCGTTACACTTCTTATTCCTCTCTTTCTTTTTCATTTCTTTGTGTTTCATGTTTTATATCTTATTCTTCTTCTCACTTACTATTTAAATACACAATTATCTGACTTTCTTGGATTATTCCTTTTTCTTATTCCTTCTGTGTTTATAATCCACAGAATGTACGTATTGTTTTCGCAGTCGGAGATTAAGAGGGATTTAAATCCTATCGTCTTAACTAGCGATTAAAGTAAATTCTCAGGAGTGTATATACTTAGAGATATGTATATACACATCTGGGTGTGTATGACGGGGGACAGAGCCTGGCAAGAAAGCAAGTGGACTGAAGGGCCAGAAGATTTTCCGAGATTTACCACCGGTCTGGTGGTATAGCTCAGACCCCCATCTAGAGGCTCTTCTTGTCTGTGGAAGGACTCTTGCGACTCCTTCAAGGGATCACTTGAAGATTCCTTCCCCTTTTCTCCTTAGCCTTCTTCATCCCTCTCCTCCTCCTCCTCCTTCCCTTTGCAACTGGAAAAACAGTGCGACATAAATTTGCAATTTCTATTATTTGGTTCTGCTAAAGAATTTTCTCCGTTGTGCATTCTCCCCAGTTCCCTTCACAACCTTCCTAGTTCCTCGTCTTCTCTATGAACGGCACCTCCTTCCGTTCACAACAGACATTCCCCACCTTCTCTATCACCCTAAGAACGTCAGTTCTTCGATTCACTTTCTCCAAGCAACAAACTTTAACAGGATGATGTAGTTAATAAACCATTATTGACTACATTTTTGTATGAATGCAGGCAAGGTCTTTTTCCAGTGCTGGATCGCGACTGTTGCTTCCTTCCAGCTAGAAACCCACTACACATGTTGACTTGTCCTTCTCTCTCCTCTACCACCCGACACACCCCTCCCATACCTTTCTTTATGGCTTTCGTTGTATCTGTTTCTAGCCAGGAAAGCCTGACAGGTCAGGTCTCTTGGGGAGTATTTAGCCTTCGCTTTAGCAATGTATATTACCTTACACCATACACCTTCACACCCTACACCCTTACACCATACACCCTTACACCATACACCTTCACACCCTACACCCTTACACCATACACCCTTACACCATACACCCTTACACCATACACCCTTACACCATACACCTTTACCCTCTACACCCTTACACCATACACCTTTACACCATACACTCTTACACCATACACCCTTACACCATACACCTTTACACCATACACCCTTACACCATACACCATTACACCATACACCCTTACACCATACACCCTTACACCATACACCCTTACACAATACACCCTTACACCATACACCCTTACACCATACACCCTTACACCATACACCCTTACACCATACACCCTTACACCATACACCTTTACACCATACACCCTTACACCATACACCTTTACACCATACACCCTTACACCATACACCCTTACACCATACACCTTTACACCATACACCCTTACACCATACACCTTTACACCATACACCCTTACACCATACACCTTTACACCATACACCCTTACACCCTTACACCATACACCATTACACCATACACCCTTACACCATACACCTTTACACCATACACCCTTACACCATACACCCTTGCACCATACACCCTTACACCATACACCTTTACACCATACACCCTTACACCATACACCCTTACACCATACATCCTTACACCATACATCCTTACACCATACACCCTTACACCATACACCTTTACACCATACACCCGCACACCATGCATCCTTACACCATACACCCTTACACCATACACCCTTACACCATACTTACCCTTACACCATACACCTTTACACCATACACCCTTACACCATACACCTTTACACCATACACCCTTACACCATACACCCTTACACCAGACACCCTTACACCATACACCCTTTACTTTAACCATACACCCTTACACCATACACCATACACCTTTACACCATACACCCTTACACCATACACCTTTACACCATACACCCTTACACCATACATCCTTACACCATACACCCTTACACCATACACCCTTACACCATACACCTTTACACCATACACCCTTACACCATGCACAATACACCATACACCCTTGCACCATACACCCTTACACCATACACCCTTACACCATACACCCTTACACCATACACCCTTACACCATACACCTTTACACCATACACCCTTACACCATACACCTTTACACCATACACCCTTACACCATACACCCTTACACCATACACCTTTACACCATACACCCTTACACCATACACCCTTACACCATACACCTTTGCACCATACACCCTTACACCATACACCCTTACACCGTACACATTTACACCATACACCCTTGCACCATACACCCTTACACCAGACACCCTTACACCATACACCCTTACACCATACACCCTTACACCATACACCTTTACACCATACACCCTTACACCATACACCTTTACACCATACACCCTTACACCATACACCTTTACACCATACACCCTTACACCATACACCTTTACACCATACACCCTTACACCATACACCTTTACACCATACACCTTTACACCATACACCTTTACACCATACACTCTGACAATTCGCATTTCATTTACGTTACTTAGGAGACAATTAAACATGACTTAATTCTATGAGTTTGCTTCTCTCTCTCTCTCTCTCTCTCTCTCTCTCTCTCTCTCTCTCTCTCTCTCTCTCTCTCTCTCTCTCTCTCTCTCTCTCTCTCTCTCTCTCTCTCTCTCTCTCTTTTACACAGGGTTTGACAAGGTTAAGGATCCCTAGCTTTATTGACAAGCTATTTACAGGTTAAGGATTCCTAACTTTATTGACAAGCTAAGAGCTGTTACCTACATCAGCTCATTTGAAAGCATTTTTATTGTTATGAGACATACAAGTAGGGAACAGGATGAAGTTGGAGCCATCTGTGGGCCAGCATTTTCATTTGATCAACTGACTTTATCTCGTTGACATCATTATGCTGTACGAATGTGTTCCATACTCGAGTCATCCTGGGTATGTATGATCTCAGATGGAGTGATGTTCTGGAGAAGGGTGCAGCCAGAGTGAAGTTGCTGCTCTCTCTTTTTTTATTATTCGCCGGTATTCTCCTGGATAAGTGAATGTCAGTGTACAGTCGTCTGCATATGCATGTGATTCTGGGATGAGATGAAGAAGGTCGTTGAAGTAGACATTCCATAACAATGGTCCCAGCACGCTTCCTTGTGGAACACTTGCCCCAATAGGATGTCTTGCTGATTCCGTTCCATTGAGAGTTTGCTTCTCTCTCTCTCTCTCTCTCTCTCTCTCTCTCTCTCTCTCTCTCACATCTACAAGACAGTGGTGGGTGTGCCTAACAGTACAGAATCTCTGGAATCGATTAATTGAAATGAGAACTGTTAGTGTCTTACAAGTGTCTTCCTGCAGGGAGGGAGAGAGAGAAGGATGGAAGGAGGGAGAGAAGGGTATACGGAGGAAGAGAAGGATGTAAGGAGGGAGAGGAAAAAAAAAGCATTAGTGGTAAAGATAATCAACTCAATTTCCTGTAAATCAAGCGAAACAGGATCGAACTCCCTTAGAGAAGCGACTGTTGTGTGGGACTGTCTCTGTTGTCAACCCTGATTTTCTCTCTCTCTCTCTCTCTCTCTCTCTCTCTCTCTCTCTCTCTCTCTCTCTCTAAGAGAAACTCGTGGACTGCCTATGTTCTTTAATAATAATAATAATAATAATAATAATAATAATAATAATAATAATAATAATAATAATAATAATAATAATAATGTAAAAAATATTAATAATAACCGAGCAGTAAAGCAAATAAATAAAGACATAAACAAAGCAAAAATATAAAAAAAATTAATATAAAATCTTCACTCGGTTCCTGGAGTAAAATTTCTCAATTACAAATAAAGTAATTATTAGTAATTATAAATAATTAAAAAGTCTGGTCATTAGCGGCCTCGGTCATTAGCCAAGGAATTTTCCAATTACCTTACGCTGTTATTTTGGACAGTTTATTCCCATTTGCTTCCTCTCTCTATCTCTTTTTCCCCCCATGTGTGATTTCTTCCCATTTTCGTTGCCATGGGGATGGGAAAACGGGGCGAGGATGTCTAGGTCCCTGGATTTATTTCTAGTTCGTGAAGTGACATTCGAATCGACCCCCTGTAAGTACATTTGGTACGTACATGCACTATCTGTTTCTCTATCTCTCTCTCTTTCTCTATCTCTCTCTATCTCTCACACATACACAGGTATGATAAAGCTTATGGTGCAGGGAGAGAGTGGACCTAGTAGCGACCAGTGAAGTGGCTGGGCCAGGAGCTGTGACTAGATCCCTGCAACCACAAATAGGTGAGTACACACACGCACACAAGCAGGGCACACAGGCTAATTTCAGAGGCGGGAAACAGGTACTTGGGGGTTACAGTTGGGAGTTAAAGTCACGGGTGGGCTACAGGGATGTTAGGAAGTATTTCTTCAGCCTCTGAGTGGTTGGGAATGATCCCGGCGGAAAGGTGGTGGAGTCAGACTACATACATAGCTTTAAGGGCAGGTACGATAAGTACCACGAGGCTAGGAGGTAATGTATTTGGCAAGTTAAGAAGAGGAGTGAGGAACCGTGACTCGACCCCTTGCAACCTTAAATAGGTGAGCACAAATAAGTGAGGTGAGTGTACACACTCATCTCTATGTACACCCACAACACCTGTGTGCACACAACACCTGTTTGTGTACATTCACAATACCTGTGAATATACCTACAACATGTGTGCACACCTAACACCTCTGAGTATAATTACAACACCTCTGAGTGTGTGTGAATGTGTGTGTGCGTGTGTGTGTGTGTGTGTGTGTGTGTGTGTGTGTGTGTGTGTGTGTGTGTGTGTGTGTCTTA
The DNA here is from genome assembly GCF_038502225.1 of Cherax quadricarinatus. Lineage (NCBI taxonomy): Eukaryota > Metazoa > Arthropoda > Malacostraca > Decapoda > Parastacidae > Cherax > Cherax quadricarinatus. The sequence continues at coordinate 1,899,269 of NC_091379.1, read as the reverse complement.
AGGAAGCACATTTGTTTATTATTTTTCAGTTGTTTTCGTGTTGTTGCAACATTTAACTGGTACAGACTCGATCCTCCGACTGGCAATCGCGAGTCCATTGGCTATTCTCACCACCAAACAACGCAATGAAAGGTCTGTGGTCCATCCAGGGAGTTCGTGCCCCATTCAAGAGTACGTTGCCCCATTCAGGGAGTCCGTGCCCATTCAGGGGGTCCGTAGCCCCATTCGGGGGGGGTCCGTGCCCCAGTCAGGGGGTCCGCAGCCCCCAACTGAGAATCAAAGATCTAAATTCCAAACGAAATGGGAATCCTTTGGATATGGGATTTGAAAATTATTTGAGCCCAGAGAAGAGAAGGATGGAGGTAGATCCTTGGATAGTTGATGAGAAATTAAAAAAGAAATGAGAGTTGAAGGAGTGGAAGGAACTGAAAATCATTAAAAGGTTGAGACTCTTAAAAAATAAACTGTTTTATGAAAATGGTGAGGCGTATTTTGTTTTGTGAGTTGGCCATTGATGTTGGCTTTCTAACAGCCGTGGCCGGCGCCAGACTGTCTGACAGACTGCTGCAAACACTCCAGCACCACACACTCACTCCCACACACACAAATACATACACACACACCTTCATGGATCAACACTGCCCCCATGAATGTAATTATTACGTTATATTGTGAAGGGAGGTTGAGTCGACCTGTGGGGGAATTACACAGTCTGAGGGAAGAGGTCGATCAGATGTGACCAGTGTTTGTAAATATTGTAATCAAGGGAATGTTCACGACAAATTCCAGAATTGTATTTTGGAAGGAATTGTGTGTTTGTACTCACCTAGTTGTTGTTGCAGGGGTCGATTCATAACTCCTGGCCCCGCCTCTTCCCTGGTCGTTACTAGATCCTCTCTCTCTCCCTTCTCCATGAGCTTTATCGAACCTCTTCTTAAAGCTATGTATGGATCCTGCTTCCACTACATCACTCTCCAGATTATTCCACTTCTTGACAACTCTGTGACTAAAGAAATACTTCCTAACATCCCTATGACTCATCTCAGTTTTCAACTTCCAGTTGTGGCCCCTTGTTGCAGTGTCCCATCTCTGAGACACTCTGTCCCCAAGCCACCTTGTCAATTCCTCTCAGTAGTATTTTATATGTCATTATCGTGTCCCCCCTGTCCTCCAGTGTTGTCAAGTTGATTTATTTTAACCTCTCCTGTGTGTGTGTGTGTGTGTGTGTGTGTGTGTGTGTGTGTGTTTAACCACGGTTAATCTCTACACATATACCAACTTAAAAGTTCTCCAATCATTTAAGAATTAATAATAACTTTACTGTCCTCCAAGGAAAATAATATTTACCGTAGTTACCCAAGGAAACGTTTATTTTTTTCTCAGTTATACCCTCACCCTTAAAAAAAAAAAAAAAAAATATTTGAGTTACCCAAAGAAAGTTGAAATTCTGGAGCAATTCAGAGAAAAAAAATAGATTTTTTTCAAATTAACAATTTTATCCTCTTTATTTACCTCGATTTTTTTGCGAATCTTTCAGAATTTAGATTTTTATATCAGGACAACCTTCACGGAAGAAATTGCAAATTGATATATTGTGTTTTTTTGCGTAAGTTTATTCTCTCTTGTAGCAGCAGATGTTGTAGTATTTTAGATGTAGTTTTAGTCGTAATAGTTGTAGATGTAGTTGTTTTAGTAGTAATAGTTGTAGATGTAGTTGTTTTAGTAGTAGTAATAGTTGTAGATGTAGTTGTTTTAGTAATAATAGTTGTAGATGTAGTTGTTTTAGTAGTAGTAATAGTTGTAGATGTAGTTGTTTTAGTAGTAGTAATAGTTGTAGATGTAATAATTGTTGTTTTAGTTGTATTAGTAATTGTTGTAGATGCAGTAGAATTGTTGTATTAGTAGTTGCTGAGGTTTTGCTTGTATGTGGTAATAGTAGTGACTGTGATGGTAGTAGTAGTTGGTGCTGTAGTTTTAGTTGTAAATGTAGTAGTAGTAGGTGACCTTTAACATGCATTTGTATTAGTAGTTATTGTGGTGGTAATAGTAATAGGACTAGTCATAGTAGTTATTGTCATAATAGTAGTAGTAATCGTAGTAGTAATCGTAGTAGCAGTCGTAGCAGTTACCGTAGGAGTAGCCGTAGTACTTATCGTTGTAGTAGTGTTAGTAGTAGTAGTAGTCGCAGTAGTTATCGTAGCAGTAGTCGCAGTAGTTATCGTAGCAGTAGTCGCGGTAGTTATCGTAGCAGTAGTCGCAGTAGTTATCGTAGCAGTAGTCGCAGTAGTTATCGTAGCAGTAGTCGCAGTAGTTATCGTAGCAGTAGTCGCAGTAGTTATCGTAGCAGTAGTCGCAGTAGTTATCGTAGCAGTAGTCGCAGTAGTTATCGTAGCAGTAGTCGCAGTAGTTATCGTAGCAGTAGTCGCAGTAGTTATCGTAGCAGTAATCGCAGTAGTTATCGTAGCAGTAGTCGCAGTAGTTATCGTAGCAGTAGTCGCAGTAGTTATCGTAGCAGTAGTCGCAGTAGTTATCGTAGCAACAGTCGTAGTAGTTATCGTAGCAGTAGTCGCAGTAGTTATCGTAGCAGTAGTCGCAGTAGTTATCGTAGCAGTAGTCGCAGTAGTTATCGTAGCAGTAGTCGCAGTAGTTATCGTAGCAGTAGTTATCGTAGCAGTAGTCGCAGTAGTTATCGTAGCAGTAGTCGCAGTAGTTATCGTAGCAGTAGTCGCAGTAGTTATCGTAGCAGTAGTCGCAGTAGTTATCGTAGCAACAGTCGCAGTAGTTATCGTAGCAGTAGTCGCAGTAGTTATCGTAGCAACAGTCGCAGTAGTTATCGTAGTTGCCGTCATCATCACAACTACAAGATATAACATTTAATAAACTCAACATACACATTTCTCGTGACCAAACAAATATATTACCGAAAAAAAAACGTACAAAGAGCTCTTAAAATATTAAAAGGCTTCATAACATGCAAAGGCAACATTCAACTAATATTTACCTAACTAAATTCTCAAGATTTTTTTTTTAACATTTACTTCGAAAGATAAATGTTTATATAAAAAAGCTAGACTGTGTTTACACTTGTATATGTAAATGTGACTGACGTTACTAAGATATATATATATATATATATAGTGGTACCTCGGGTTACGAACAGCTCAAAATTCGAACAATTATGTAAATGTATTTATGTAAGTGCTTCTGTAAGTGTATTTTTGGGGGTCTGTAATGGATTAATCTAATTTACATTATTCCTTATGGGAACAAATTCGTTCGGTATCGCCACTCGTACAGCTTTCTGGAAGTAATTAAGTTCGTATCCCGAGGTACCACTTTATATATATATATATATATATATACACTGAGAGATATTCAACTCTCTGAATATTAAAGAATGGCTTTATTACAACAACAAATCTACTGAGAAAGATTCGGGGAATATAGTGAATGTAAGTTGCAGTGCGTAAGATTAAGCACAGAATCTTACGTGTTCGTGATACAGGAGTGAATATAATTCCAGTGGTCATTATGATCGTTATGTGAAGTTCATTATCATTATCTTGCTAGATTTAATATATTATCTTGCGTATTATTGATGCAGAGAGAATGATTATCACTTCATTATAAATGTCATTATTATTATGTCAGCATTTTCATATCATCATCTGTTATCCCTCTTATTTCTACCTCTCCACTAAACCTTATTTATTTCTTCCTGCACCTTCTCCTCAATCTTCATTTTCACCCCCACGCGAAAATCTCGCTGTCCCAGGCTGCCTGCAATTGTTTACGAGAGAACCATTCCCGTGGCCACCGATGGCTTAGCAGCGATTGGGAATGAAAGAAAGAGTGGGAATGAGAGGGAAATAAGGAGTGGAAATCATCACTTAAATATATCTGGAACCGTGTTGGGTATCAGAATCTTTTTCATTGAAGGTCCGTGAACCTAATTACTACAGTGGCAAAGAGAGTTGAATTAAGGCGTCTGGAGAAATTTTCACCTCTGGATTGCGTTAGAATTTTTGCCACTGTCTGCTTAAGCTCTGGAAACATGCCTGTGTGAAGCCGAATTTGAGCAATAGCCCAAAGCTAAGCAAGCGGGGGTCTTCCCTGCCGTAGGTGTGTCGGAAGAGCTGTGGAATGACGCAGGAGAGACACCAAGTGCAAAACGAGCTCTACACAGAGCGAAATGTTGTCCCAGTAAAATCTTTTTCAATATGATCTCTCCTTTCAAAACTGTCAACAGTATATATATATATATATATATAAGAAGGCACTGAACCTGTCACTAGAGGATGAGCAATGGGATCAGGCAACCCTCCCAGTGCGACTGGGAGGTATAGGGGTGCGTAAAGCAACGCATGTTGCTTTACCTGCTTTTCTGTCTTCGTGTTTGGCTTCCAGTGCATTAGTCAAGAAGATAGTGCCCGAACGCTTGAGAGACTTGGTAGGAGCTCAAGACCCCAGGTTTACTGAAGCAGCAATTCGGTGGGACACCCTTACAGACTCCTCCAGTAGACCAGCTCCTCCCAAACAGCACAAACAGTCCCACTGGGACAAACCGATCATGGAAAAAATCGCCAACACAATGCTCTCCAATGCTTCAGGAAAGAACAAAGCTCGTCTCCTGGCAGTGAAGGCACCACACTCAGGAGATTTCCTGTTAGCTGTTCCCAATTCCTCCCTGGGCACCCGTCTCGACCCACAGGCCATTCGGATTGGTGTTGCTCTTCGCCTAGCCGCCCCCATCCTCACCGAACATAGGTGTATTTGCGGCAGGGCGACAGCTGATCAATTCGGACTCCATGGTCTCGTGTGCCACACAGCAGAAGGGAAGTATGCCAGACATGAGGAGATCAATGACATAATAAAGAGAAGCCTCGCCACAGCCCGTTGCCCAGCTCAACGGGAACCCCAAGTACAGAGGTCTGATGGAAGTCAAAAGCGTCCTGATGGAGCCACTATGCTACCCTGGAAGGATGGAAAGCAGATTGCCTGGGACTACACCTGTGCTGCCACATTGGCAGACACCTACTTGCCATACTCTGTAGTGGAAGGGGGTGGAGCTGCCAGCCACAGGGAGACCCAGAAGATCCGAAAATATGAAGACCTTCCCCCTTGCTATAACTTCATTCCAATAGGGTCGGAGACCCTTGGAGCATGGGGCAAGTGTGCTCTAAAGTTCCTCAAAGAGCTGGGTGAAAAGCTCATCATAGAAACCAAGGACCACAGGGCGACCAGCTTCCTCTTTCAGAGACTCAGTGTTGCGATCCAGAGAGGAAATGCCTGCAGCATTCTGGGCACGCAGCCACCGCAGGGGAGCTGGACGAAGTATTCGAGATGTAGATCTGAGTTACCTATGTTGTTTTACTTTGTATCATATTTTTGTGAATGTTTTGTCAATGTATTTTGTCTTTAAATAAAATATATATACATAATATAGGGGGTGGTAGGAGAAAATTCTCAAACAGCTTCAGGGAGAATCTTGAGTTTTCCCAGAAGCAAGTTTATTCTTTTCTCTGAGGATGAGGGTCCCCATAACAGTTCTAGAGGTGGTACCTCCCTATATTTATATATATATATATATATATATATATATATATATATATATATATACATATATATACATATATATATATATATATATATATATATATATATATATATATATATATATATATATATATATATATGTATGTATATATATATATATATATATATATATATATATATATATATATATATATATATATATATTCATACATACACACACAGACACACACACACACACACATATATATATATATATATATATATATATATATATATATATATATATATATATATATATATATATACATGTATATATATATATGTCGTGCCGAATAGGCAGAACTTGCGATCTTGCCTTAAATAGCAACGCTCATCTTGCCATACAGGACAAGTGAAAATTTGTGTATGCAATAATTTCGCCAAAATCATTCTGAACCTAACGAAAAAAATATATTTCACTGTGTTTGTTTAGTATTAAATTATTGTAAACAAATCTAAAATATATTTAGTTGGGTTAGGCTAAAATAAATTGTTCTTGTTATAATAAGGTTAGGTAAGTTTTCTAAGATTCTTTTGGAGCAAAATTATAAATTTTTACATTAACATTAATGAAAAAAATATATCTTTAAACGTATAAGAGAAAATTTTAGAAAGGACTTAATTTTAAATGAGTTCTTGCTAATTGACCAGTTTTACATATTCGGCACGACATATATATATATATACATATATATATATATATATATATATATATATATATATATATATATATATACATATATATATATATATATATATATATATATATATATATATATATATATATATATATATATATATAAACACCGATATATTCTCACACCTCGCGTGGGAGTTTCACCAATATATATCAACAATATATTTTTTTCCATTCTCCAGTTTGCCTGTGAAAGATATTTTTCGCTTTTGACAAAAAAAATATATTGAGCTACCTCACAGGCAGCTACATTCCTGGCTTGGAGTAATCTATTAAAACAATCTCGAATTTGCTCTACAGAACTGTAGATCCAATATCTGTGTATGTATGAATGTATGTATGAATGTATGTATGTATGTATGTATGTATGTATGTATGTATACAATTTTTTATACCACATCTGCTGTCTCTCACAAGGTAGAATGACAGAATCAAGGAAATAAATTTATATTAATTCAGTTACCCATGTTTCACTCGCTTATGAAAACGTTTGGTGCCTCTTCTCTTAACCCATGAGCTTAATATATCACCTTTCATCTTCCGCAGGTTCGGTCTCTGGTTCCCCTCGTTCTTCATAGACCCATATGACGACACATCCATTTGCAGATATCTAAATAAATTGACTTACTCGAATCTGATATTCAACCTTCCTTCAAATCTGATATTCCACCTATCATTCTCAATTTTTTTTTAATGTGTTTTACTCTCATTATTTTGCTCTTCCTACGCGTTCACTTTCTATTCTATTTCTCTCTCTCTCTCTCTCTCTCTCTCTCTCTCTCTCTCTCTCTCTCTCTCTCTCTCTCTCTCTCTCTCTCTCTCTCTCTCTCCCGTCGACCAGCCTTTGAATTTGCGTTTGTAAGCACAGAAGCAGTAATAACACTCGTAACTTCCCCTGACGTGTCTTCTGAGGTTACATCTGAACACGGCTTCAATTTCCTTATTTTTCTTCAGGGCAATTTCAGGACGGTACTGCCACCCTTGGGAGATGTAAGTCTCTCCAGCCGCTAAACAGCGACACCCAGTTTTGTTACTTATACTGGAGCCTGTATACAACAGTGTATATACATACATATATATATATATATATATATATATATATATATATATATATATATATATATATATATATATATATATATATATATATATATATATATATATATATACATGTATATATATATATATATATATATATATATATATATATATATATATATATATATATATATATATATTATTTACTTTAATCCCGATAAAACAGGGATTAACATAGTCCGATAATGTATATACCTTGGAAGGTATTCACAACTAGGAGAATATACACTAAGCATTTATGGGCTTGGTGAGAGCAGGTCTGACACTGGAACTGCTACCACCAGGGACACGATTCGATTCCCCCGTCCATCTTTTTGTTTATTCATTGGCAGGCATTGATTACGATTTGAATATATAATTTTGAGAAATATACACTTTTCAATGTATATACGCTCATAACCATACACTTTTTGTTATGCATGGATAATGAGGATTATATACATTTCAGAGTATATATATGTTGAGAGGTATATATCTCTTAGTGTATGTGTATATCACACATATATACACAAATGTATAAAACATGCCAAGTGTTTGCTGACAAGTGCCTATGGGAACTAGTAACTTCTAATATTACTACTACTACTACTACTACACATACACACACACACACACACACACACACACACACACACACACACACACACACACACACACACACACACACACACACACACACACACACACACACACACACACACACACACACACACACACACACACACACACACAGCACCATCAGCAGCTGTCAAGCCGCGGCCAAGCATGTTACTTTAGGAAATTACGACCCTGATTGAAGCTTTACTAAGACCATTTATCCCCCCCTCTCTTTCTCCCCCTCCCTCTCTTTCTCCCCCTCCCTCTCTTTCTCCCCCTCCCTCTCTTTCTCTCCCTCTCTCCCTCTCTTCAGCCTCTTTCCCCACAGAGAAACAAACCACAAGAGGCTACCCTTGGGTCAGTCTCATTACATTCTTCTCAATAAGCTTTTGTATATTCACTATTCCGCTAGTGTGAGGTTAGAAGGCTTCCTTCCTTAACGACCAGCGTCCTATGCAGACGTCATTAGGCCAAGAGCGTCCCTTTTATTGTCTCTACACGTGGTCATCTGTCAGCTAGTCAGGGACACGAAAGAAATAAACGAAAGGCTACCTGACCGTAACACAAGTGTGTCAGTGTAGTGTGGAACAGTGTGTAGTCAGTGTAAGTGTATGGGGATCGTCAGAGTGGGTGTATGGGTGTAATGTCAGGTGCCTTGTCAGAAATAGATAATTATTTTTCAGACACAGGCAGTGAAAGTCATAGAGAAAAAGCATGGAAGAGGGAGAGGGTAAAGTTAATATTTGTGGTGATTTTTAAGTGGAAGGAAGCAGCAGTAGCGAGACAGTCAGGGAAAACCTTGCCTGCATACATACGAAAATATGCAATTAATAATACTTAAACTACATTACCTCGTTGAAATCTGTTCCTTGGAGAAAGTGAATCAGAGAATTGACGTTCTTGGGTGATCGTCATGCAGGAGAGTGTCTGCTGTGAACGGAAAATGGTGCCGTTCACGCAGAAGGAGACGGGGAGCTAGGAAGGTTGTGGAGGTGGCTGGAGATAAGAATATATGGAATGGGAAGGATTCTGCTGAAGAGACATATCGGAGGAAACTGCCACGCGATGCAAGGTTGGGTAAGTGACCTGGAGACACACGTGCTAGTACAAACCTCCTTACAACCATTACCACGGTATAGCTGTCAGTGACTACAGTCTGTACAACTGTCAGTGACTACAGTCTGTACAACTGTCAGTGACTACAGTCTGTACAACTGTCAGTGACTACAGTCTGTACAACTGTCAGTGACTACAGTCTGTACAACTGTCAGTGACTACAGTCTGTACAACTGTCAGTGACTACAGTCTGTACAACTGTCAGTGACTACAGTCTGTACAACTGTCAGTGACTACAGTCTGTACAACTGTCAGTGACTACAGTCTGTACAACTGTCAATGACTACAGTCTGTACAACTGTCAGTGACTATAGTCACTGCAACTGTCAATGCAGAGATGAGGTCAGAAAAGTCACCAAGCTGCCCAGTCTTACAAGTAGACTGTGTAGACGAATATATATATGGTCTGGCAAAGGACCCTGTGGGAACATTCACTCTACCATACCTTGACATCCACACATTCACTATATATATATATATATATATATATATATATATATATATATATATATATATATATATATATATATATATATATATATATATATATCAGTAGTAGTAACCAGTTACCAGTAACCAGTGTACCAGTAGATGACTCACTACCAACCGTCTCTGCCTGAGTCACTGTCTGTATTCATATTGTCGCTGACCACAGCAGTATTTCAAAGACCCCCTCACATATGGGTACTGTGGGCGGTCAGTTATACGAGAGTGAGCAAGGAGGCAGGTTCACGGCTGTTAGGGCGCTTCACACATTATCCGTAATTATACGTACTACCAGCCTACGTGAGTATTACTTTACCCTATCCACGTGTTCGAACCCCACATGATAAATGGTGGCAGCGGTGGGATGATGAGGAACAATGGTGGATTTAGAGATCTTGTACAAGGTACACAAATTTTCAAGAATCTCATTACATAATTCACCTCCATTATCTATTACTAGGGACTTAGGGGTGGTATGCCTGCAGATAATGCGTTCTTTAAACGCCTTAGCTACTGTCTCGGCAGTCTTATCTGCAATAGGAACTAACTCACAATATCTGGTGAAATGGTCTACCATAACACACAGATGTTTGTTGCCTTGGAGGGAACATTGGAAATTAGTTAACAAATCTAGCGCAACTCTTTCCCACGGTTCGCTAGTGGTTGGATATACTTGGATTGGATTAGGACCATTAGCATTACCTTTATGTTGCATGCAGACACTACATTTCTTAACATACTCAGAAATATCAGTTGCCATACGAGGCCAAAAGTATTTCAATCTGGCTTGTTTTACTGAACGATCCATACCAGGGTGTGCAACACCTGGTACATCGTGAACTAGTTGTAAGGCTACATTCACTAGTGACTCTGGAATTACTAACTGGTATACTCTTCTGCTAGGAGTACCCAACTCGGCTGTTCGATACAGTAATTCTTGGTTCATGACAAAGTCACTGATGGGTGCTGGTGGCTTCACAGTCAGAATAAGATCTTCCTGGAGCAGGAATCGAATCACCAGAACACAAGGGATCGGTTCTTTCTTACTGGAGGAATGAACAAACTCGGTGGAGTGGATGACTCTCTCAGTAGTAGTAACCAGTTACCAGTAACCAGTGTACAAGTAGATGACTCACTACCAACCGTCTCTGCCTGAGTCACTGTCTGTATTCATATTGTCGCTGACCACAGCAGTATTTCAAAGACCCCCTCACATATGGGTACTGTGGGCGGTCAGTTATACGAGAGTGAGCAAGGAGGCAGGTTCACGGCTGTTAGGGCGCTTCACACATTATCCGTAATTATACGTACTACCAGCCTACGTGAGTATTACTTTACCCTATCCACGTGTTCGAACCCCACATAATATATATATATATATATATATATATATATATATATATATATATATATATATATATATATATATATATATATATATATATATATATATATATATATATATATATATATATATATATATATATATATATTATGTTATGTAACTTATAATAATATTTTGTAATATTAATAATATATTTTTTTAAATTACATTTTAATTAGAATATATTAATGTGTTGATACTGTCCCAGTAATCTATTGATTGTTTGCCTGATCAGTCAGGCTATTGGTGCCAGCAGGGCAAACACACACCACAGCTTAACTGATCAGGGGACTTAGTCCCCTTGAGGAGGCAAAATAATCCAGTTCTCTTTCAGATCATCACGATTAGCTAAGTACAGGAATGCACTCCCCAATCCGAAGAGCCAATCACAGACAGGTTTCTTTCTCTTTTGAACCAATCAGGTGGCGTGGGCGTGGGCGTGGGCGTGGGCGTAGCAGACGGGAGACGGGGCAAGGCCCCGGAGTTTGGGAGAGCAGAGGAGACGGTGACGGTGGAAGAGGGTGACACAGCAACACTGCCTTGTCTCGTCTACCATCTCAACGATCGTGCTGTGAGTCACCATCGGGCGCTAAGTCCGTAGGGGCCGTCCAGTGCCCGGAGAATGAGATTATAGTTATTATTATTATTATTATTATTATTATTATTATTATTATTATTATTATTATTAATAAGAAGAAGAATAGTGTAGAGGTTATTAAGGTTATCTGAGGGACCATCTTAGGTAGGGGGAGGATCACCCCTTACCCCCTTCCCTTCCCCCTAACCCTCCCTCTCACCCTCCCCTCACCTTCCCCCTCCCCAAGGCTATAATGTTAAGGTTTATATAGACAAGGTTTTTTTCTAGGGGAGGGGTGAATTTTATAGAGGGGGGAGTAGAGGAGACTTGGGGGGGGCGAGAGGGGAGGGGAGGTTGTCCATGGAGTTAGTGGAGCATGGAGGGAGATAATATTGGAGGGGTGGAGGGGATGTGTTGGGGAGAGAAAATGTTGGGGAGATAGGATGCTGAGAGAGAGAGAGAGAGAGAGAGAGAGAGAGAGACAGACAGAGAGACAGAGACAGAGACAGAGACAGAGACAGAGACAAAGACAGAGAGAGAGAGAGAGAGAGAGAGAGAGAGAGACAGACAGACAGACAGACAGAGAGAGAGACAGAGACAAACAGAGAGAGAGAGAGAGAGAGAGAGAGAGAGAGAGAGAGAGAGACAGAGACAGACAGAGAGAGAGAGAGACAGAGAGACAGAGAGAGAGAGAGACAGAGAGAGAGACAGAGAGAGAGACAGAGAGAGAGACAGAGAGAGAGACAGAGAGAGAGACAGAGAGAGAGACAGAGAGAGACAGAGAGAGACAGAGAGAGAGACAGAGAGAGAGACAGAGAGAGAGACAGAGAGAGAGACAGAGACAGAGAGACAGACAGAGACAAGAGAGAGAGAGACAGAGAGAGAGAAGAGAGCACACAGAGAGAGAGAGAGAGAGAGAGAGAGAGAGAGAGAGAGAGAGAGAGAGAGAGAGAGAGAGAGAGAGAGAGAGACAGAGAGACAGAGAGACAGAGAGACAGAGACAGAGAGAGAGACAGAGAGAGAGACAGAGAGAGAGAGAGACAGAGAGACAGAGAGACAGAGACAGAGAGAGAGACAGAGAGAGACAGAGAGAGACAGAGAGAGACAGAGAGAGAGACAGAGAGAGAGAGAGAGAGACAGAGAGAGAGACAGAGAGAGAGAGAGAGAGAGAGAGAGACAGAGAGAGAGAGAGAGAGACAGAGAGAGAGACAGGGAGAGACAGAGAGAGAGACAGAGAGAGAGACAGAGAGAGAGACAGAGAGAGAGACAGAGAGAGAGACAGAGAGAGAGACAGAGAGAGAGACAAAGAGAGACAGATAGAGAGACAGAGAGAGACAGTAGCTTTCTCAATATTTTAAAGCGGGTTTTAACTGTTTTAGGGGCTTCTCGCTATTAGTGGTTTTTTCCCTAAGAATATTTTGAGCGGTTTTTACTTATTTTAAAATATTCCTAGTTAGTTGTAAGTGATTTCTAGCAATTTTAAGTGGGTTTTAAGTGGGTTTCTACTTATTTTACCTGATTTTTGGGGCTCTTAAGTGGCTTTTAGGTATTTTAAGTATTATTGCCTATTTTAAGAGAATTTTTATGACTTTATAGTTATTTTTCAACTGTTATTAGATATTATCATATATTTTCTTGGTTTTTCTTACCAAGTTCTTTCGCAGCTTTTAAGCTGGATATTCTCTGCCTTCTTTTTAAGCTGGATATTCTCTGCCTTCTTTTTAAGCTGGATATTCTCTGCCTTCTTTTTAAGCTGGATATTCTCTTCCTTCTTTTTAAGCTGGATATTCTCTTCCTTCTTTTTAAGCTGGATATTCTCTGTCTTCTTTTTAAGCTGGATATTCTCTGTCTTCTTTTTAAGCTGGATATTCTCTGTCTTCTTTTTAAGCTGGATATTCTCTGCCTTCTTTTTAAGCTGGATATTCTCTTCCTTCTTTTTAAGCTGGATATTCTCTGTCTTCTTTTTAAGCTGGATATTCTCTTCCTTCTTTTTAAGCTGGATATTCTCTGTCTTCTTTTTAAGCTGGATATTCTCTGTCTTCTTTTTAAGCTGGATATTCTCTGTCTTCTTTTTAAGCTGGATATTTTCTTTCTTCTTTTTAAGCTGGATATTCTCTTCCTTCTTTTTAAGCTGGATATTCTCTGCCTTCTTTTTAAGCTGGATATTCTCTTCCTTCTTTTTAAGCTGGATATTCTCTTCCTTCTTTTTAAGCTGGATATTCTCTTCCTTCTTTTTAAGCTGGATATTCTCTTCCTTCTTTTTAAGCTGGATATTCTCTTCCTTCTTTTTAAGCTGGATATTCTCTGCCTTCTTTTTAAGCTGGATATTCTCTTCCTTCTTTTTAAGCTGGATATTCTCTTCCTTCTTTTTAAGCTGGATATTCTCTTCCTTCTTTTTAAGCTGGATATTCTCTTCCTTCTTTTTAAGTTGGATATTCTCTTCCTTCTTTTCAAGCTGGATATTCTCTTCCTTCTTTTCAAGCTGGATATTCTCTTCCTTCTTTTCAAGCTGGATATTCTCTTCCTTCCTTTTAAACGCATTGCCCAAAAGTCCTGACGGTCACCAGTTTTCTAGCCCCCAGGAGCTGGTAAGAATACCAGAAGACCAGGTTTCTAGCCCCCAGGAGCTGGTAAGAATACCAGAAGACCAGGTTTCTAGCCCCCAGGAGCTGGTAAGAATACCAGAAGACCAGGTTTCTAGCCCCCAGGAGCTGGTAAGAATACCAGAAGACCAGGTTTCTAGCCCCCAGGAGCTGGTAAGAATACCAGAAGACCAGGTTTCTAGCCCCCAGGAGCTGGTAAGAATACCAGAAGACCAGGTTTCTAGCCCCCAGGAGCTGGTAAGAATACCAGAAGACCAGGTTTCTAGCCCCAGGAGCTGGTAAGAATACCAGAAGACCAGGTTTCTAGCCCCCAGGAGCTGGTAAGAATACCAGAAGACCAGGTTTCTAGCCCCCAGGAGCTGGTAAGAATACCAGAAGACCAGGTTTCTAGCCCCCAGGAGCTGGTAAGAATACCAGAAGACCAGGTTTCTAGCCCCCAGGAGCTGGTAAGAATACCAGAAGACCAGTTTTCTAGCCCCCAGGAGCTGGTAAGAATACCAGAAGACCAGGTTTCTAGCCCCCAGGAGCTGGTAAGAATACCAGAAGACCAGGTTTCTAGCCCCCAGGAGCTGGTAAGAATACCAGAAGACCAGGTTTCTAGCCCCCAGGAGCTGGTAAGAATACCAGAAGACCAGGTTTCTAGCCCCCAGGAGCCAATAAGAGTACCAGAAGACCAGGTTTCTAGCCACCAGGAGCCGCTAAGAATACCAGAAGACCAGGTTTCTAGCTCCCAGAAGCCGCTGAGAATACCAGAATACCATGGTTCTAGCCTCATTAGCTTTCCAGGAGACCAAGTGGCTATGTTTCTATACCCAGTAGCTTCCTAGGAGACCAAAAAACCTAGTTTCTATACCCAGTAGACTCCCAGGAGATCACGAAACCTTGTTTCTATACCCAGTAGACTCCCAGGAGATCACGAAACCATGTTTCTATACCCAGTAGACTCCCAGGAGATCACGAAACCATGTTTCTATACCCAGTAGACTCCCAGGAGATCACGAAACCATGTTTCTATACCCAGTAGACTCCCAGGAGATCAAGGAACCACGTTTTTATACCCAGGAGACTCACAGGAGACCAAAAGACAATGTTTCTCTACCCAGAGACGCCCAAGAAAGCATTCCACTGAGCTAACAGCCGTGTGTAGCTACGCTTTCATCTCGAAAGGGCGGCGCTTAGCGACCAGCAACCCATCCCTAGCGTGATACATGACGCCCACGAACGCACTTCGCCTCTCTCTATATATTTTTTTCACTGTGCCTCGGAATCGACAGGTGGAAAGGTTGAAAAAGGCTCTAATAAATGTACCGAGCCGCGCTAAATAGACTGCTCGTCTCCCTCCCGGAGTCGCGGCTGCAGCTGCAGCGAGAGACGCTAAGTCTCGACATTAATGATAAATTTATGGATCGATAAGAGAGCAGAAGGGTTCTAAATAGGTAAAAAGAAAATCGTGAAACCGTGGTTGGAACGGTTTATAACTAATCCATAGTACCGTGGTTGGAACCTCTCACGAATGGCTCATATCGTGGCTGGAATAATTCACATCTAACCCACAATTACCGTGGTTGGATTAATTAATAATTGCTCATTACCGTGGGTGTAACAATTCATAACTAACTCGCTGTATAGTCGTCGGAATATTTCACAGCTAACCCACAATACCGTGGTTGGAACAGTTCAAAACTAACCCACAATACCGTGGTTGGAACAGTTCAAAACTAACCCACAATACCGTTGTGGAACAATTCACAACTAACCCATAGTATCACGTCTACAATAAATCACAACTGACCCACAACACCGTGACTGGAACAATACAATTAACTCACAATGTCACTTCAGGAATAGTTGTAACAGTTCTCAACTAACTCACAAACTGAAGAGAAAACCCACAACTTTTCGACCGATCCCAAACCATTATCAGACACAACCTAAACTTCTCTCGGGTTGTGAACGCGTTTCACAACCCCGGGGAATATGTGGTGGCAAGCAACATAAATGATATATACCCTCTTCACAGGCAGACCAAGAGACCAGACATACCGCAAGGTATAATTACAGACTATATACCATGATGTATCTCCATTGCAGACAGTGAGGGCAGGATCTAGCTCCGAATATTATAAACATGAAATATCACGTAATTAAAGAGCAGAATACCTCTAAAAGAATTTCACAGGTTTAGCAAAATATGTGCAAAGTTTGGACATAATTAATAATCTGGTGCCTATATATATATATATATATATATATATATATATATATATATATATATATATATATATATATATATATATATATATAAAATATAGGGAGGTACCACCTCTAGAACTGTTATGGGGACCCTCATCCTCAGAGAAAAGAATAAACTTGCTTCTGGGAAAACTCAAGATTCTCCCTGAAGCTGTTTGAGAATTTTCTCCTACCACCCCCTATATTATGTATATATATTTTATTTAAAGACAAAATACATTGACAAAACATTCACAAAAATATGATACAAAGTAAAACAACATAGGTAACTCAGAGCTACATCTCGAATACTTCGTCCAGCTCCCCTGCGGTGGGCCGCGTGCCCAGAATGCTGCAGGCATTTCCTCTCTGGATCGCAACACTGAGTCTCTGAAAGAGGAAGCTGGTCGCCCTGTGGTCCTTGGTTTCTATGATGAGCTTTTCACCCAGCTCTTTGAGGAACTTTAGAGCACACTTGCCCCATGCTCCAAGGGTCTCCGACCCTATTGGAATGAAGTTATAGCAAGGGGGAAGGTCTTCATATTTTCGGATCTTCTGGGTCTCCCTGTGGCTGGCAGCTCCACCCCCTTCCACTACAGAGTATGGCAAGTAGGTGTCTGCCAATGTGGCAGCACAGGTGTAGTCCCAGGCAATCTGCTTTCCATCCTTCCAGGGTAGCATAGTGGCTCCATCAGGACGCTTTTGACTTCCATCAGACCTCTGTACTTGGGGTTCCCGTTGAGCTGGGCAACGGGCTGTGGCGAGGCTTCTCTTTATTATGTCATTGATCTCCTCATGTCTGGCATACTTCCCTTCTGCTGTGTGGCACACGAGACCATGGAGTCCGAATTGATCAGCTGTCGCCCTGCCGCAAATACACCTATGTTCGGTGAGGATGGGGGCGGCTAGGCGAAGAGCAACACCAATCCGAATGGCCTGTGGGTCGAGACGGGTGCCCAGGGAGGAATTGGGAACAGCTAACAGGAAATCTCCTGAGTGTGGTGCCTTCACTGCCAGGAGACGAGCTTTGTTCTTTCCTGAAGCATTGGAGAGCATTGTGTTGGCGATTTTTTCCATGATCGGTTTGTCCCAGTGGGACTGTTTGTGCTGTTTGGGAGGAGCTGGTCTACTGGAGGAGTCTGTAAGGGTGTCCCACCGAATTGCTGCTTCAGTAAACCTGGGGTCTTGAGCTCCTACCAAGTCTCTCAAGCGTTCGGGCACTATCTTCTTGACTAATGCACTGGAAGCCAAACACGAAGACAGAAAAGCAGGTAAAGCAACATGCGTTGCTTTACGCACCCCTATACCTCCCAGTCGCACTGGGAGGGTTGCCTGATCCCATTGCTCATCCTCTAGTGACAGGTTCAGTGCCTTCTTAAAAGTTGATCTCAGGTGTGCATCATATTCATCAAGTGTTGGGTTGTCAAAAGAGGGTGCACACCTCAAGAAGTAAGTGAGTCTTGGCATAGTAAGACACCTTGTGAGGAGATACAGAGCATCATGGGCATCAAGATCGCTTATTCTCTCCTCCATTCTCATAAGGTCATTCAATTTGTCCCTGAGGACAGTATCGATGGCCTGGTGACCCAGCGGTGCCCCCAAGAGGGTACTGTTGGACGGAGTTGTAGTTGAGATTTCCGGGAGGATTCTTCGAACAGCATTGATTATTTCCTGGTTCGCTGTGATGATTTCACACTTAGAGGGATTGAGGATGAGTCCCAAGTCTTCTCCCTGTGTTTTCACCAGTTGTAGGTCCCCCACGAGGGACTCTTCAGTACCTGCCAGAGTGCCGTCATCCAGGTACCAGATATTGAGCTCACTGCGTAGGCTGGAAGTTAGTTCTCTTACTGCCAAGCAGAAGAGAAGTGGAGCAAGTGGGTCACCCTGCTGAACACCCTCTGATGATTGAATTTCATGTTCTCCAAACAAAAGAATTGAGGGTTTGCTGTAGCCGGCTGAAATGAAGGGAAAGAGACTGGGGAACCGAACCCGAACAGCTGGCAAAACAGCATCTCTCCTCACCATATTAAAGGCATTTCTAAAATCAAGTTTGACTATGGCCTTGTCTTCTGGTAGGTCCCTGATGTAGGCCCTTGCCGCATGAGCTGCAGCTTCACTGCCTTGAGAGACCCCAAAGCCCAGTTGGTGTGGCTGGAGTAAAGTGGCAGCTTCTAGGCGAATGTTTCTCACTGCTGCTTTGGCAACGAGACGGCGGAGAGTGTTTCCAACTGCAATGGGTCTGATTCCCCCATCCCTCTTCTTCAAAGCACATAGTGAGGCTCCAAAAAAGAAAGGTTTAATTTCTTCTGGGATTCGCCCAGCACCATGCAGCACCATGCAGCACCATGCAGAAACGAGCGGGTATATTCAGAGAAAGATCGCCGTCACGAGGATTCGAACCCTCTACAGGAAAACTGGCAAGATTCCCTAGTGACGCTCTTCACCACTCGGCCACAAAAACCTCAAAAGCTGGGCACCCTGCTTTACAAGCCATGTTGAAACCATGCTTGAGGTCACTGGTGTGCCCGGGCTGGGAAGAAACATGGTTTGTAAACCAGGGTGCCCAGCTTTTGAGGTATTTGTGGCTGAGTGGTGAAGAGCGTCACTTAGGAACCTTGCCAGTTTCCCTGTAGTGGGTTCGAATCCTGCTGATGCAATCTTTCTTAACACAACGGAGCACAAAACCATATACACACGTACACAAAACAGGTAAACACAAGCACTGAGATAAATCACAAGGGGTGTTAGGAAGTATTTCTTCAGCCATAGAGTTGCCAGGAAGTGGAACAATCTAGAGTGTTATGTAGTGGAGGCAGGATCCATACATAGCTTTAAAATAAGGTACGATGAAGCTCATGGAGTAAGGAGAGAGTGAACCTAGTAGCGACCAGCGAAGAGGCGGAGCTGTGACTCGACCCCTGCAACCACAAATACGTAAGAACACACACGCACAAACGGTAAATGGATTATCTTTCCCAGAAATTATCGGAAACTAGTAATTTGATAACTTTCAAAGTAATTTAGAAATTATTTAGGAGGGAGAAAAAACCATTTGATTTAAAAAAAGAAGATTCACCGTTGGTATCTCAAGAATTATTTTCTTTTACTTGCTTTGATGCCACTGAAGGGCTCTTGATCCAGGGCAGTTTTGGGCTCCAGTTCCCCTTTCTCGGATCAAACTTAAATCAATCGCATTTTCTCCTGGCGCTGTATATATATATATATATATATATATATATATATATATATATATATATATATATATATATATATATATATATATATATATATATATATATATATATGTGTGTGTGTGTGTCTGTGTGTGTGTATGTGTGTGTGTATGTGTGTGTGTGTGTGTGTGTGTGTGTGTGTGTGTGTGTGTGTGTGTGTGTATGTGTGTGTGTGTGGGTGTGTGTATGTATACATAAAGCTCCTGATGACGTAGGGAGACGTGTGAAAGTACTTGACCTGACGATTTCCATCTCTAGTGGCTTGTCTTGCATATATATATATACATATATATATACATATATATATATATATATATATATATATATATATATATATATATATATATATATATATATATATATATATATATATATATATATATATTGTATATATGAAAAAATACCAGAGTGCAAAATAGGAAATAAAATCTGATCGCCTTCATGTGTTTACACTCATATCATAATACATACACATACACATATACGTACATACATACATACAATACTACAGCCGACTAAACCAATACAACCTTGAGAAGCCATGACTGCAGATATTGGACAAGGCTGCACCACCACCCACCAAACATCCTAAATTGCTTTTCAATAAATCATTAGTAAGGAACAGCGTACCAAAACACTTACATCAGTATTACACTTTCTAATAACACCTAAGACTTTGTTTTTATGTATATTCTGGCGAGAGTATTCTTCTTGAAGTGAATATATATATATATATATATATATATATATATATATATATATATATATATATATATGTCGTGCCGAATATGTAAAACTGGCCAATTAGCAAGAACTCATTTAAAATTAAGTAATTTCTAAAATTTTCTCTTATACATTTAAAGATATATTTGTTTCATTAATGTTGATGTAAAAATTTATAATTTTGCACCAAAAGGAACTTAGAAAACTTACCTAACCTTATTATAACAAGAACAATTTATTTTAGCCTAACCCAACTAAATATATTTTAGATTTGTTTACAATAATTAAATACTAAACAAACACAATGAAATATATTTTTTTCGTTAGGTTCAGAATGATTTTGGCGAAATTATTGCATACACAAATTTTCACTTGTCCTATATGGCAAGATGAGCGTTGCTATTTAAGCCAAGATCGCAAGTTCTGCCTATTCGGCACGACATATATATATATATATATATATATATATATATATATATATATATATATATATATATATATATATATATATATACATACATACGCATTTAATCTATATTTAAAAAGAAACAACAGCACTCCTATTTTTTTAATAAAAGTCCTTCTTGCACTCACAAACAACGCCATAACATGCAGCAATTCTGGTTTAAAAAAAGTCTTAAAAAAAATTAATATTAATACAGCATAATGGAGACTGCAGGAGTTTATATATTGTCTGTCTGTCTCTGTCTCTCTCTCTCTCATTTTCTCTGTTATTCTCATGATAATATAAGGAGCTGTATTTACTTCTAACTCGTGCTAGTTCCTGGAACTATAATTGAGATATTCTGCCAGATAATTCATCGAAATGAGGGGTTATGAACTATAATTTTCGGGGTCACTCCACCAAGGGTTGAGTATCAAAGTGATGACCTACAGTTATAAGGTCTGAAAAAATATTTTATGGACTGCTACTGTTACTACTAATATTACTGCTGCTACTGCTACTAATGTATATATATGTTCGATAACAACTCTGTGACTAGCTGGGGGATCGAACCCGTGTTGTTTTAGCCTGCCTCATGGTGAGTGAAAATTCACGACGCTCTTACCCACTGGACCGTACAGTCCTACAAAGATCAGGCACCCAGCAGAGCTACGTGTTGTACTGTGATCCGAGGACATACGATGGTGTGTGTCCCTTACAGCTAATTTTATTCTACTCCCCATTTGGTATACTAGCCTCCACAAGCAGTATATATAGTATTGTAACCACGAACGAGTCGTATTTAATCAATAACAACACTGCGACTAGCCGGGGGATCGAACCCGTATTGTTTTAGCCCGCCGCATGGTGAGCGAAAATTCGCGACGCTCTAACCCACTGGACCATACAGTCCTACAAAGATCATAGTACTATATATATACTGCTTGTGGAGGCTGGTACACCAAACGGGGAATGGAATGAAATTAGCTCTGAGGCACCCACAATATCTTATGTCCTCGCATCACAGTACAACACTTAGCTCTGCTGGGTGCGTTATTCTTGTAGGACTGTATGGTCCAGTGGGTTAGAGAGTCGTGAACTTTCGCTCACCATGAGTCGGGTTAAAACAACACGGGTTCGATCCCCCGGCTAGTCACAGTGTTGTTATTGTACATACGTATATTTATGCGTATATATATATATATATATATATATATATATATATATATATATATATATATATATATATATATATATATATATATATATATATATATATATATATATGTCGTGCCGAATAGGCAGAACTTGCGATCTTGGCTTAAATAGCAACGTTCATCTTGCCATATAGGACAAGCGAAAATTTGTGTATGCAATAATTTCGCCAAAATCATTCTGAACCTAACGAAAAAAAATATAATTCACTGTGTTTGTTTAGTATTAAATTATTATAAACAAATCTAAAATATATTTAGTTGGGTTAAGCTAAAATAAATTGCTCTTGTTATAATAAGGTTAGGTAAGTTTTCTAAGATTCTTTTGGTACAAAATTAAAAATTTTTACATTAACATTAATGAAAAAAATATATCTTTAAACGTATAAGAGAAAATTTCAGAAAGGACCAGTTTTGCATATTCGGCACGACATATATATATATATATATATATATATATATATATATATATATATATATATATATATATATATATATATATATATATATATATATATATTACCATTGGGATAACTTATATTTGATAATACATATATTGGTGTAACTATTATATTTACAGTTATTATATTTAGTATAACTCAAATTTAACATTGTATTCATTTAGTGTAGTTATTGTATTTCGCAGTTATTCGTTTAGGTGTAACTATTATATTGACATTCCTATTATTTGGGTGACTGCTATTATTTATTTATTTTATTATTGGGTAACTATTATGTTTATTATTAACATTTCTTTTAATTGGATAACTAATATATTTAATAATATTATTTAAATTACTAGTAACTTAGGTATTTTTTTATTGCGTCCGCACAGGTGACGTGGTTAAGACGGCGGGACCTGCACATCCTGACAGCTGGCCACCACACCTATTCTGCCGACGATAGGTTCCAGGTACGTGAAACAAGTACCTACTTCCCACCTCTAGTAACTTCACCTGTCCTAAATTAAGATCGTCCCTTCAGGAAAGGTGTGGGAGGCGCCTGGCTTTGCCCTTTCTGCTAATTAGAGATGATTACATTTACTTGCAAAAGTGCTGTGTGATGACTACGGGTTTAGCGTTTTTCCATAATATTAACAGCAAGAGTAATAAAAATTAATTAATAATAATAATTAAAATCAAGAAAAACAACAAGAATAATAATACAATTAATAATAATTACATAATAATAATAATGGTGAATTTGGAAGACATACTGAACAAATTTTACCAAGGTTTGATACCTATTTGATCGACACCATGCCCAGCCTTTCTAGGGCAGGGTAGGTGCCAGAGCCAGAGCTTGTAGCTCACAAGACTGCCATTCCCTTTGGGGAGGGGATGGCAGACCAGAAATTCCTAGCTTCTCCCTACGAGCCCTGTGAGGGCGGAGAATGTGGCTAGGCCTGGGGACAGTTGGTCCCAAAGATGAGGGGGTAACATGACTCACGAAATCGTAATGACACGATTGTAAACAAACCATACCACTGGTTCAATCCCGCCCGTGGTATGGTTTATGAGGGGGTACTTGTACCTCCTCCCATGGGAGACTTAGGTCTCAGACACTCTATAGACAGGGAGCCAAGGCCGGGCCACCACTTGGAAAAGGCTCGGGCCGGGAGAATACCGGCGAATCAACGAGAAGAAGAGGGCGGGGAATGTGGCTAGGCCTAGGGACAGTTGGTCCCGACGATGAGGAGGTACTTGTACCTCCTCCCATGGCAGACATTAGTCTGAGATACTCCCGAAACAGGGAGCCAAGGCCGGGCCACCACTTGGAAAAGGCCCAGGCCGGGAGAGTACCGGCGAATCAAGAAGAATACCTATTTCAAGGATATATTTCCTCAGAGAATTGTATGTGTCGGTGTATATGCAGTGAGAACTTTATTCTGTATTTCTGGTATTAGAGTATTCTTGGTGGTGAACGAGTGATATGCAGTCTAAATGAGCCTCGTGTAGTAGATAGACTTTAAACATAACTAACGAAAAGGAGAGATGTTAAGGGAAGAATAGGATAGATAGAGGGGGGAAGGGAGAGACAAAGAGATGAAATGAGTGCAGGGAGAATATGAGAATGCACAGAAGAAAGGTAGAGGGGCATGATGAAAGAGAGAGATAAAGAATGAAGATGATAGCAACAAAGGGAAGGGAGACAATGCTTTCACACCCTGACAAATCTGCCTTCGTAATGTAGCTTCCTCAGAGAAAGTAATTAAACTTGGAAAAACTGCAAGACTATTTTGTTCTCTCGACTCACTTAAATAAGGAGTTTCTAAGAGAGAAAGAGAGGGACAGAGAAAACAAGGAAGAAAGAGAGATGAATATAATTATCACCTTTCACAGATAACCTATACGAATCCCAAGTCTGTGCTGTTAATAACACTAGATGGTGTAACTATTATATTGGGTAATATTAATAACCATATGGATAACTATTATATTTGGCAAAAATATCATAGCACTAACTATTATATCAGGTAATTTTAATGACCACAGATATAACTATTATATTTAACATATATTTTATGTAGGCTTGTAGCTGAGGGTTGACTCTTTTTTTTTTTTTTTTTTTTACACAGGGTTTGACAAGGTTAAGGATCCCTAGCTTTATTGACAAGCTATTTACAGGTTAAGGATTCCTAACTTTATTAGCAAGCTAAGAGCTGTTACCTACATCAGCTCATTTGAAAGCATTTTTATTGTTATGAGACATACAAGTAGGGAACAGGATGAAGTTGGAGCCATCTGTGGGCCAGCATTTTCATTTGATCAACTGACTTTATCTCGTTGACATCATTATGCTGTACGAATGTGTTCCATACTCGAGTCATCCTGGGTATGTATGATCTCAGATGGAGTGATGTTCTGGAGAAGGGTACAGCCAGAGTGAAGTTGCTGCTTTCTGCCCGTCTTGTGGCATAAAAGCTTGTTTCACGCTGTCCTCGAAGTGGATCCAAGTGTGGTATTTTGACAATATTGGCCTTGTACATAACAGTAAGGCCACCCACATCCCTCCTATGTTGAAGGCTCTGCTGAAATGACAGATCTATCCAGATCTCTCTCTCTCTCTCTCTCTCTCTCTCTCTATATATATATATATATATATATATATATATATATATATATATATATATATATATACAGAGAGAGAGAGAGAGAGAGTGAGAGAGAGAGAGAGATACACAAAGCATGCACACTGAGGTGTATAGCTCAGTGTATACTTACTGAGTTTGTTTTAATCTCTTGTCTTCAGGGATTAAAGTCGTCTAAGTTAGGGGTATCTCTATACTGAAACGTTTCGCCTACACAGTAGGCTTCAGTCGATTATAGAGAAGGCAACAGATGCGTGAAGATGGTGCAATCAGTGCTTCACCCATGACGCTGTGATGGACTGGTTAAGTTGTCTCTATCACTGCTTCTCCTGTTTACTCTATACGACTGAAGAAGCCCGCTGTGTAGGCGAAGCGTTTCGGGCTGAAGATGCCATATTACGTCTTGCTTAACTAAAGTATTCTTGACTCGTGGTAAAGACCTTACTGTGCAGCCTTAATGACCCTTGTGTAGTCGATAGCGTTTAAACCCCCATAACCCCCCCCCACACACACACACACATAGCTTTAAGAAGAGGTATGATAAAACTCACGGAGCGAGAAGAGTGATCGAGCAGCGGCCAGTGAAGAGGCGGGCCAGGAGCTGTGAATCGACCCCTGCAACCACAACTACGTGAGTACACACACACACACACACCTTACTTGAGTCAAGTCGTCTCACTGGAAAACACTAACGAGGGTATTTCGCATTTCTTATAAATTTATTTTCATGGAAATCGGGAAATATCGTCAAAATCATTTTTGTAATAGAAAGAAAATATACAGAAACATTTAAAAAAAATTCCATTGGTGTCTTGTTGTTGGAAAAGGGTTCTCGATCCAAGGAACTGGAGCTGCTCTTCCCTTATTGAATTATAGTGTCAGGACGCTGAAAAACATGAAGAAAATATCTAAAAATTCGAAGAATATATATATTTTTTAAATGCATTCCAATATATATAAAGTTTAAGGTTACTTTTTTCATGGACTGAACAGTTTTGTTCCATATTGTAAATTTAGTTCCATTACTGTTCAATTTTGTTCCAGGGTTGATAAATATAGTTCCACTCCTGGTTCACTGTATTCCAGAATTGTTCCTTTGGGCTCCAGCTTAATGACTTTAGTTCCAGGATTGATAAATATAGTTCCACTGATGATTCACTGTTATCTACAATTGTTCAGTTTAGTTCCAATTTGAATATATTCTCCAGGAGTAATAACGCTGATTCCATTATGATGAACAATCATCAGTGAACAAAATATACTCAAGATCCTCATTGTTCAGGGATAAACTAACCATAAATCGACAGAAAACTCGTATAGATAATAATCAGGGGCATTTTTTTTTTTTTATCAGCCAAAAAAATTATCATCACGAAGTCATCAGTAGCTGGTATATATTATGAGACGATACAAACAATGGTAAACTAATATATATATATATATATATATATCTATATATATATATATATCTATATATATATATCTATACATATATATATATATATATATCTATATATATCTATATATATCTGTTTCTCTTTCTTTTTCTGTCTCATAAACACGCTAAGATAACAGGGATATCTTGCTACTCCTACTTACACTTTGGTCACACTTCATAGACACGCACATGCATATATATATATATACATACATCTAGGTTTTTCTCCTTTTTCTAAATAGCTCTTGTTCTTTTTATTTCTTCTATTGTCCATGGGGAAGTGGAAAAGAATCTTTCCTCCGTAAGCCATGCGTGTCGTATGAGGCGACTAAAATGCCGGGAGCAATGGGCTAGTAACCCCTTCTCCTGTATACAATTACTAAAAAAGAGAAGAAGAAAAACTTTATAAAACTGGGTTGCTTAAATGTGCGTGGATGTAGTGCGGATGACAAGAAACAGATGATTGCTGATGTTATGAATGAAAAGAAGTTGGATGTCCTGGCCCTAAGCGAAACAAAGCTGAAGGGGGTAGGAGAGTTTCAGTGGGGGGAAATAAATGGGATTAAATCTGGAGTATCTGAGAGAGTTAGAGCAAAGGAAGGGGTAGCAGTAATGTTAAATGATCAGTTATGGAAGGAGAAAAGAGAATATGAATGTGTAAATTCAAGAATTATGTGGATTAAAGTAAAGGTTGGATGCGAGAAGTGGGTCATAATAAGCGTGTATGCACCTGGAGAAGAGAGGAATGCAGAGGAGAGAGAGAGATTTTGGGAGATGTTAAGTGAATGTATAGGAGCCTTTGAACCAAGTGAGAGAGTAATTGTGGTAGGGGACTTGAATGCTAAAGTAGGAGAAACTTTTAGAGAGGGTGTGGTAGGTAAGTTTGGGGTGCCAGGTGTAAATGATAATGGGAGCCCTTTGATTGAACTTTGTATAGAAAGGGGTTTAGTTATAGGTAATACATATTTTAAGAAAAAGAGGATAAATAAGTATACACGATATGATGTAGGGCGAAATGACAGTAGTTTGTTGGATTATGTATTGGTAGATAAAAGACTGTTGAGTAGACTTCAGGATGTACATGTTTATAGAGGGGCCACAGATATATCAGATCACTTTCTAGTTGTAGCTACACTGAGAGTAAAAGGTAGATGGGATACAAGGAGAATAGAAGCATCAGGGAAGAGAGAGGTAAAGGTTTATAAACTAAAAGAGGAGGCAGTTAGGGTAAGATATAAACAGCTATTGGAGGATAGATGGGCTAATGAGAGCATAGGCAATGGGGTCGAAGAGGTATGGGGTAGGTTTAAAAATGTAGTGTTAGAGTGTTCAGCAGAAGTTTGTGGTTACAGGAAAGTGGGTGCAGGAGGGAAGAGGAGCGATTGGTGGAATGATGATGTAAAGAGAGTAGTAAGGGAGAAAAAGTTAGCATATGAGAAGTTTTTACAAAGTAGAAGTGATGCAAGGAGGGAAGAGTATATGGAGAAAAAGAGAGAAGTTAAGAGAGTGGTGAAGCAATGTAAAAAGAGAGCAAATGAGAGAGTGGGTGAGATGTTATCAACAAATTTTGTTGAAAATAAGAAAAAGTTTTGGAGTGAGATTAACAAGTTAAGAAAGCCTAGAGAACAAATGGATTTGTCAGTTAAAAATAGGAGAGGAGAGTTATTAAATGGAGAGTTAGAGGTATTGGGAAGATGGAAGGAATATTTTGAGGAATTGTTAAATGTTGATGAAGATAGGGAAGCTGTGATTTCGTGTATAGGGCAAGGAGGAATAACATCTTGTAGGAGTGAGGAAGAGTCAGTTGTGAGTGTGGGGGAAGTTCGTGAGGCAGTAGGTAAAATGAAAGGGGGTAAGGCAGCCGGGATTGATGGGATAAAGATAGAAATGTTAAAAGCAGGTGGGGATATAGTTTTGGAGTGGTTGGTGCAATTATTTAATAAATGTATGGAAGAGGGTAAGGTACCTAGGGATTGGCAGAGAGCATGCATAGTTCCTTTGTATAAAGGCAAAGGGGATAAAAGAGAGTGCAAAAATTATAGGGGGATAAGTCTGTTGAGTGTACCTGGTAAAGTGTATGGTAGAGTTATAATTGAAAGAATTAAGAGTAAGACGGAGAATAGGATAGCAGATGAACAAGGAGGCTTTAGGAAAGGTAGGGGGTGTGTGGACCAGGTGTTTACAGTGAAACATATAAGTGAACAGTATTTAGATAAGGCTAAAGAGGTCTTTGTGGCATTTATGGATTTGGAAAAGGCGTATGACAGGGTGGATAGGGGGGCAATGTGGCAGATGTTGCAAGTGTATGGTGTAGGAGGTAGGTTACTGAAAGCAGTGAAGAGTTTTTACGAGGATAGTGAGGCTCAAGTTAGAGTATGTAGGAAAGAGGGGAATTTTTTCCCAGTAAAAGTAGGCCTTAGACAAGGATGTGTGATGTCACCGTGGTTGTTTAATATATTTATAGATGGGGTTGTAAGAGAAGTAAATGCGAGGGTCTTGGCAAGAGGCGTGGAGTTAAAAGATAAAGAATCACACACAAAGTGGGAGTTGTCACAGCTGCTCTTTGCTGATGACACTGTGCTCTTGGGAGATTCTGAAGAGAAGTTGCAGAGATTGGTGGATGAATTTGGTAGGGTGTGCAAAAGAAGAAAATTAAAGGTGAATACAGGAAAGAGTAAGGTTATGAGGATAACAAAAAGATTAGGTGATGAAAGATTGAATATCAGATTGGAGGGAGAGAGTATGGAGGAGGTGAACGTATTCAGATATTTGGGAGTGGACGTGTCAGCGGATGGGTCTATGAAAGATGAGGTGAATCATAGAATTGATGAGGGAAAAAGAGTGAGTGGTGCACTTAGGAGTCTGTGGAGACAAAGAACTTTGTCCTTGGAGGCAAAGAGGGGAATGTATGAGAGTATAGTTTTACCAACGCTCTTATATGGGTGTGAAGCGTGGGTGATGAATGTTGCAGCGAGGAGAAGGCTGGAGGCAGTGGAGATGTCATGTCTGAGGGCAATGTGTGGTGTGAATATAATGCAGAGAATTCGTAGTTTGGAAGTTAGGAGGAGGTGCGGGATTACCAAAACTGTTGTCCAGAGGGCTGAGGAAGGGTTGTTGAGGTGGTTCGGACATGTAGAGAGAATGGAGCGAAACAGAATGACTTCAAGAGTGTATCAGTCTGTAGTGGAAGGAAGGCGGGGTAGGGGTCGGCCTAGGAAGGGTTGGAGGGAGGGGGTAAAGGAGGTTTTGTGTGCGAGGGGCTTGGACTTCCAGCAGGCATGCGTGAGCGTGTTTGATAGGAGTGAATGGAGACAAATGGTTTTTAATACTTGACGTGCTGTTGGAGTGTGAGCAAAGTAACATTTATGAAGGGATTCAGGGAAACCGGCAGGCCGGACTTGAGTCCTGGAGATGGGAAGTACAGTGCCTGCACTCTGAAGGAGGGGTGTTAATGTTGCAGTTTAAAAACTGTAGTGTAAAGCACCCTTCTGGCAAGACAGTGATGGAGTGAATGATGGTGAAAGTTTTCTTTTTCGGGCCACCCTGCCTTGGTGGGAATCGGCCGGTGTGATAATAAAAAAATAATAAAAAAAAATATATATATATGTCGTACCGAATAGGTAGAACTTGCGATCTTGGCTTAAATAGCAACGTTCATCTTGCCATATAGGACAAGTGAAAATTTGTGTATGCAATAATTTCGCCAAAATCATTCTGAACCTAACGAAAAAAATATATTTGATTGTGTTTGTTTTGTACTAAATTATTGTAAACGTATTTAAAATATATTTAGTTGGGTTAGGCTAAAATAAATTGCTCTTGTTATAATAAGGTTAGGTAAGTTTTGTAAGATTCTTTTGGTGCAAAATTAAAAATTTTTACATTAACATTAATGAAAAAAAAATATCTTTAAACGTATAAAAGAAAATTTCAGAAAGGACTTAATTTTAAATGAGTTTTTGCTAATTGACCAGTTTTACATATTCGGCACGATATATATATATATATATATATATATATATATATATATATATATATATATATATATATATATATATATATATATATATATATATATATA
>NC_091379.1:1848659-1863659 GCF_038502225.1 Cherax quadricarinatus | reverse complement strand
CACACAATAACACCACAAAACACAATAACCCACATAACACACAATAGCACCACATAACACATGATAACACCACATAACACATGATAACACCACATAACACACAATAACACCACATAACACATGATAACACCACATAACACATAATAACACCACATAACACATGATAACACCACATAACACACAATAACACCACATAACACATGATAACACCACATAACACACAATAACACCACATAACACACCATAACACCATATAACACATAATAACACCACATAACACACAATAACACCACATAGCACATAATAACACCACATAACACACAATAACACCACATAACACATGATAACACCACATAGCACACAATAACACCACATAACACATGATAACACCACATAGCACACAATAACACTACATTACAAACAATAACACCACATAGCACATAATAACACCACATAACACACAATAACACCACATAACACACAATAACACCACATAGCACATAATAACATCATATAACATACAATAACACCACATAACACACAATAACACCACATACCACATAATAACACCACATAACACACAGTAACACCACATAACACATGATAACACCACATAACACACAATAACAGCACATAACACACAATAACACTACATTACAAACAGTAACACCACATAACACATGATAACATCACATAACACACAATAACACCACATAACACACAATAACACCACATAGCACATAATAACACCACATAACACACAATAACACTACATAACACATGATAACACACAATAACGCCACAGCACATAATAACACCACATAACACACAATAACGCCACATAGCACATAATAACACCACATAACACACAATAACACTACATAACACATGATAACACACAATAACGCCACAGCACATAATAGCACCACATAACACACAATAACACCACATAGCACATAATAACACCACATAACACACAATAACACCACATAACACATGATAACACACAATAACACCACATAGCACATAATAACACCACATAACACACAATAACACCACATAACACACAATAACACCACATAGCACATAACACTACATAACACACAATAACACCACATAACACATGATAGCACACAATAACACCACATAGCACATAATAACACCACATAACACACAATAACACCACATAACACACAATAACACCACATAGCACATAATAACACCACATAACACACAATAACACCACATAACACACAATAACACCACATAACACACAATAACTCCACATAACACACAATAACACCACATAACACATAATAACACCACATAACACAATAACACCACATAACACACAATAACACCACATAACACACAATAACACCACATAACACACAATAACACCACATAGCACATAATAACACCACATAACACACAATAACACCACATAACACATGATAACACACAATAACACCACATAGCACATAATAACACCACATAACACACAATAACACCACATAGCACACAATAACACCACATAGCACATAATAACACCACATAACACACAATAACACCACATAACACACAATAACACCACATAACACACAATAACACCACATAACACATGATAACACACAATAACACCACATAGCACATAATAACACCACATAACACACAATAACGCCACATAGCACATAATAACACCACATAGCACATAATAACACCACATACCACAATAACACCACATAACACACAATAACACCACATAGCACATAATAACACCACATAACGCACAATAACACCACATAACACACACTAACACCACATAACACACAATAACACCACATAGCACATAATAACACCACATAACGCACAATAACACCACATAACACACAATAACACCACATAACACACAATAACACCACATAGCACATAATAACACCACATAACGCACAATAACACCATATAACACACACTAACACCACATAACACACAATAACACCACATAACACAGTAACACCACATAGCACACAACACTACATTACAAACAGTAACACCAAGTCTATTTCTAAAATAGTTTGAACCCTAATCCATCTATTTCTAAAGTATGTTTACCCATGTTCCATCAATTTCTAAACCATTTTGAGCCACACGTCAATTTCTAAAACACTGTAACCCACATATTTTATATCTAAATCTAAATCTAAAACATTCGTTGTCAGTATTCCACCAAAATTCGTCACATTAATGGGATCCAATTTCTTTTATTACCTAAAAAAATGACCCCTGGCCTTTTTCCAGCCTTTCTTAAATGGTCTCCAGACCATTGGGAGTCAGGGAAGAATGCATGTGAGTGATCATTATGATAATTGATGGTGTATATTCGTAAATTTCATATTTTTCCCGTATTTTTTCGTTCTTGGCTGGAAGTTTTGGGAGAGAGAGAATAGTGTTCGACTTCTGGTGGTCTGTGTCCTCTTTTTCTTCTTCTTCTTCTTCTTCTTCTTCTTTTTCTTCTTCTTCTTCTTCTTCTTCTCTTTTAATTTGGAAATTTTTGTAAATGGTTTTAAACTACGTATTTTTTTTTTGTAAATCACGTAAATGATGTGTTACTCTTGTTTTTACAGGCACTGTCAGGGAAGTCTCTGTAGCGAAGACCAAAGTGTTCGTAGCTAACAACACAGCCTCCACTAAGGACGGTAAGTACCCACCTACATCACTGGATCCCATCTACACTCCTTAGATCCCATCTACACCCACTGGTGCTTCATCTAAACCATGCAGGTCACCTGGGTGCACCTACATCCACTTCAGTTCACTCGTAGATGCTTAGACACCACTTACACTCACTGACACACCACCTACGTCCAGTGGAATACACCCACACTCACTGACACACCACCTACACCCGCTAGAATTCACCTACACCCAGATAATACATTTAGATAATACATGATAATACTCAGCCTAGGTTAGAGAGTCCTCAGCAGATATTTTTTCTATGTACTCGTCTATACTCCCATGTACCTTTTTCAGGTCAGCTGACATCCTTTCTACGTACGATGTACCCTATGTACTCATTTGTACTCCCATGTACCTTTCCGTTCAGGTCAGCTGAGGGTTGAAATACAAGGACCCCGAGAGTTGTATATAGAGGAAGGGTCGTCCCTGTCACTGACCTGTCTAGTGACCTCGTCACACGGGCCGTCTACTCCCGTCTACTGGTACCACGACACCAATTTGATTGACTACAACTCCCCTAGAGGGGGAGTCAACCTCAAGGTGGGTGAGGATTCTGTAAACAATTCTCTCCCCTTTGAAATTCCACCTGATTTCTAGATCAGTTTTCTAGATCAATTTTCTGGACCCATTTTTTAAGACCAATTTCAAATCAGAAATGCAATTAGATCTATAATTTGACTCATATATAGTAAAGTAATCTACGGACTCTAACTTCAAAACTAACTCTGGGTAAAGTTAGCAGCCTACTTACTAACTTAAGCTTAGATTGGCAAACTTTAAAACTTAGTGACTCTAAGAAGCTAAGTTTATAGTTGACACAAACTAACCAGTTTCCCCTCCTGCCCTCCACTTTGTACCCCTTCTCATTTTTCCCCTCCCCTCATCCACTTCCTCCATTCACACTCCACTCTTTCTAACCCTTCCTACCTCCCTCCATCCATACCTCTCTACACCCATTTATTCCACTCTGTTCCCTACCTGTCCACCCTTTCTTACTCCTTGTACCTATTCCCCTCATCCTCCAAACCTTCTTCCTCTCCAACCTCCACAACCACTCCCTATTCCTTTGCCCTAACCATCCCTCCCTTCACTTCACTCCCCACAGATTGACCAGAGTCGTGGGGAGACCATCACTCGTCTGGTAGTATCAGCTGTGGGACCTGGTGACTCGGGAATGTACTCATGCGTTCCTCCAGGGTCCCATCCTGCCACTGTCAGAGTCCACGTCCAGAAGGGTGAGTCCAGCTACCCTTCACAGAGTCCACTTCAGCCATTATAGTCCACTGTAATTCCTAGATTATACTCATATCACAATAATTCAGCATTTGAGTAATTCAGAACTTATTACAGTACTTATGGATAATTGTAACCATTATTACGTATTATGTATCACTTCCCATTAAAACCTGATTGATTAATGGGGTTTAAATCCTGTCTGCTACACGAAGGTCATTACAACTGCATGTCACCTGCTCACCACCACTCAAGAATACTTTAATGCCTAAAATAATAATTAAAATAACCTCTCAGTGTATATACACTGAGACTCACTTTAATATATATACATACATATATAAATAATGGTCATGTCACATGTTAATCTTGTCATGAGACGAGTGGATTATGTTACGCTGAATGTTAGTTAATCTCACTTTAACTTTATAAATGTTTTAATGTTTGGATGTTTGAATGTTTAATTATTAAGTTACAGTCTGCAAAAAAAATTCTGTAAAACTTGTGAATTTTCCCATAATGCAATACCATAAAATTTCACCTAATATCGTGACCCTTTACATTTATTTGGAAAATGAAATTTTCAATGTTTTGCTTGTTAATTTATTTGCTCCTTTGTTTAATTGTTTAACTTGTTGGCTTGTTTGTTTAATTGTTTGTTTATCTGTTTTTCCCCTGCAGGAGACCACGAAGCAGCTATCCAGCAGGGAGGACTGGACGACACAGCCGCCAGCAGCAGTTCGACTCACCTCCTGCCTGGAACGCACCTCTCCTTCCTTTACTTCCTGTTTCTCCTGTTTCTCTCGTCCCCTTCCCTCTTCCATGATCTGCAAGCCCAGTTTATGGGTCTCTCTCTTCTCGCACACTTTCACCCTCCTCTCTTATTCCCGTGCCTCGCTGTTTCTCTCTTTATCGGCTTTCTACCTACGTGTTTTCCAAGATTCCTTATTTTATCAGCCTCCGCCTCTTCCTCCTGCACTGCCAGGCCTTCTTTATTATCTTAATTCCTCCATTTCCCCAGAACTCCTTGCTCCCGCTGCTCCTCTTCTTTCTTCTTCCCCTGTTTCTTCCTCCTCCATTCCTACTTTCTCTTATTTAGAGCAAAGAGAGAGAGAGAGAGAAGAAAAGCCGGAGCTTTTCTCCAGCTAAAATCTTATTTCTGCCGATGGTGAGGATCCATCAATTTGAAGACGTCAGCGCACCTCTGGTGGCGTTTGAGGGATGTCACGATGGCTCTGTGACCTCCACCAACAACGGTCACCTGATGATTCGCAAGCATTGGTAATGATGTCGCCTGGGAGTATGTGAATGTTTAGTGATGTCAGACGACTTTTCTCTTGATGTCCCTCTAAGGTCACTCGGCTTTTTCGAAGTTTGTGGCGATGTTAGGAGACATCGGGAAGGTTCGAAACGTTGCTTGCTTCAAGGCAGAAGTGTATTTAAGTCACGTGAACTTTGTGATGTCACATTCAAGAGCGGCTCTGCGGATGTCACACAGTTTCTGAAATCGGCTAAACTACCAGCAAGATCTAATGACATCAGCTGGAATCAAAGAGGACCTGGTGATGTCACAAGGGCATTAAGATCCTTCTAAAAATGATGTCAGATGACGCCAGAAAGCAGATGCTGCTGTACCATGATGTCCTGAGCGACGTCACTGTGAGACTCTAGACATAACACGTTATCTAAGCCCACTACTGATGTCAATGATGTCAGTAAAAGACACTTTGTTAAAGGCTGCAAAAGATGTCTCAGGTCCCCCCAGGAGAAGAGGAATGATGTCTCTTAACCTCTGCGAGTACCTGAGTACATCAGACTGACATCATAGGGAAGTACTTAAAGTGGCTGGGATAACAGAGAGAGAAAGAGAGAGAGAGAAGAGTGTTTGTACTCTTGGTATTCATTTATCTAGAGAGTTTTGTACTCTGGGTGTTAATTCAGTAGGATTTTGTACTCTGTTAGTGTTTAATTAAGAAGTTCGATTAAAAATTATCATTTAATTTGAAGTTTTAAATTCTCCTTTTTGCGAAATTCAAAAATATATATAAATCAACAAATTTATATATATCAGTGAATATAAGTCTTTTTATATAAATCAGTCTACATCAAAAAACTCAAAATGTATATCGTGAGATAGTGTATGTCTCTCAGTGTATATACACTGAGAGGTGTATGTCTCGGTTTGTATATACACTGAGAGGTGTATGTTTCTCAGTGTATATACACTGAGAGATGTATGTCTCTCAGTGTATATACACTGACAGGTATATGTCTCTCAGTGTATATACACTGAGAGATGTATGTCTCTCAGTGTATATACACTGACAGGTATATGTCTCTCAGTGTATATACACTGACAGGTGTATGTCTCTCAGTGTATATACACTGACAGGTGTATGTCTCTCAGTGTATATACACTGAGAGATGTATGTCTCTCAGTGTATATACACTGAGAGGTGTATGTCTCTCAGTGTATATACACTGACAGGTGTATGTCTCTCAGTGTATATACACTGAGAGGTGTATGTCTCTCAGTGTATATACACTGACAGGTGTATGTCTCTCAGTGTATATACACTGACAGGTGTATGTCTCTCAGTGTATATACACTGAGAGATGTATGTCTCTCAGTGTATATACACTGAGAGGTGTATGTCTCTCAGTGTATATACACTGACAGGTGTATGTCTCTCAGTGTATATACACTGACAGGTGTATGTCTCTCAGTGTATATACACTGACAGGTGTATGTCTCTCAGTGTATATACACTGAGAGGTGTATGTCTCTCAGTGTATATACACTGAGAGGTGTATGTCTCTCAGTGTATATACACTGATATTTTAAACCTCTTTCAGGTATTAAAGTATCCTTGACTAGTGATGTACAGGTGACATGCAGCCTTAATGACCCTCGTGTAGTCGAGAGGCTTCAAACCCCATCCGGGAGTGAGAGATTATCATATGAGGAACATTTACTAAATCACTGGGAGGATTTCAGTGAGAATTATATAATAATTACATAATTCGGTTGATAAGCTATAGACTGTTATTCTACCTTAGTTAATTTACAGGTTGTAAATGAGATGATTGGAAGAGAGACACACACAGGTCACAGGGCCGGGGGCTGTGAATCGACCCCCTGGAACCATATATAGGCGAGTACACACACACACGCGCGCACACACAAGCACATAGTTTTAAGACGAGGTATGATAAAGCTCATGGAGCAGGGAGAGGGAGGACCCAGTAGGAGTCAGCGAAGAGGCGGGGTCAAGAGCAGTGACTCGATCCCTGCAACCACATATAGGTGAGCACACACACACACACACACACACACACACACACACACACACACACACACACACACACACACACACTTAAAAAAAACATTTCATTTCTCTTTTATCGGTTGCCGAATTGTTCACCTCCTCCAGGAGGGTGAAAATACTTTCGTTTTTCCTCACGTTTGTGTCAGATTCACAGGTAAACAGAAGCCAGGTGATGTGTGGAGATGGGAGGGATAGACGCGGGTAATGAGAAACGGATTGCCGGGGTTGTGGAAGAGAGTAAGAGGTGAAGGGCGAGAAAGAGAAAGAGAAAGAGAGAGAGAGAGAGAGAGAGAGAGAGAGAGAATGAGTTTATGGGGGTATATATATAAGATGTATATACCTTTGGTAACGTGGTTGGCAACGCAGGCTTGATCCTGTGATTTCCTTACGTGTTACCAGTGGTGGTGATAGTGGTGGTGACAGTGGTGGTGTTAGTGGTAGTGTTGGTGGTATTTGTGGTATTGGTGGTGGCGGTATTAGTGGTTCTACTGGTGTTGGTGATGCTATATAAGTGTCCCGTAGCTCGGCTCCCAGCACACTCAGCTCACACACTGAGGTCCGTGGTTCGAAATCCTGTAATGTGGGTCGCATCCTGGGACAAAATTGACCTAATTTACGGGAAATACTCAGCATAACAAGCGGCTTTCTATATAGTAGTATGTCATTGATGTCAGCTATGGTCTGTATACCTTGTACATGTACTGGTAGTAAATAAATATTATTATTATTGATGGCGATGTTATGACGGTGGTGGTGGTGTTGTTCCTGCCACAGTACTGATAGTGTGGTGGTGCTGCTGTTACCACTGGTGGTGCTTCTCCCAGTGCGCCACAGTACTGATAGTGTGGTGGTGCTGCTGTTACCACTGGTGGTGCTTCTCCCAGTGCGCCACAGTACTGATAGTGTGGTGGTGCTGCTGTTACCACTGGTGGTGCTTCTCCCAGTGCGCCACAGAACTGATAGTGTGGTGGTGCTGCTGTTACCTCTGGTGGTGCTTCTCCCAGTGCGCCACAGTACTGATAGTGTGGTGGTGCTGCTGTTACCTCTGGTGGTGCTTCTCCCAGTGCGCCACAGTACTGATAGTGTGGTGGTGCTGCTGTTACCACTGGTGGTGCTTCTCCCAGTGCGCCACAGAACTGATAGTGTGGTGGTGCTGCTGTTACCTCTGGTGGTGCTTCTCCCAGTGCGCCACAGTACTGATAGTGTGGTGGTGCTGCTGTTACCTCTGGTGGTGCTTCTCCCAGTGCGCCACAGTACTGATAGTGTGGTGGTGCTGCTGTTACCACTGGTGGTGCTTCTCCCAGTGCGCCACAGTACTGATAGTGTGGTGGTGCTGCTGTTACCTCTGGTGGTGCTTCTCCCAGTGCGCCACAGTACTGATAGTGTGGTGGTGCTGCTGTTACCACTGGTGGTGCTTCTCCCAGTGCGCCACAGTACTAATAGTGTGGTGCTGCTGCTGTTATCACTGGTGGTGCTTCTCCCAGTGCGCCACAGTACTGATAGTGTGGTGGTGCTGCTGTTACCACTGGTGGTGCTTCTCCCAGTGCGCCACAGTACTAATAGTGTGGTGCTGCTGCTGTTATCACTGGTGGTGCTGCTGTTATCACTGGTGGTGCTGCTGTTACCACTGGTGGTGCTTCTGTTACCACTGGTGGTGCTGCTGTTATCACTGGTGGTGCTGCTGTTATCACTGGTGGTGCTGCTGTTACCACTGGTGGTGCTGCTGTTATCACTGGTGGTGCTGCTGTTATCACTGGTGGTGCTGCTGTTATCACTGGTGGTGCTGCTGTTATCACTGGTGGTGCTGCTGTTATCACTGGTGGTGCTGCTGTTATCACTGGTGGTGCTGCTGTTACCACTGGTGGTGCTGCTGTTATCACTGGTGGTGCTGCTGTTACCACTGGTGGTGCTGCTGTTATCACTGGTGGTGCTGCTGTTACCACTGGTGGTGCTGCTGTTATCACTGGTGGTGCTGCTGTTACCACTGGTGGTGCTGCTGTTATCACTGGTGGTGCTGCTGTTACCAC
The DNA here is from genome assembly GCF_038502225.1 of Cherax quadricarinatus. Classification (NCBI taxonomy): domain Eukaryota; kingdom Metazoa; phylum Arthropoda; class Malacostraca; order Decapoda; family Parastacidae; genus Cherax; species Cherax quadricarinatus. Next base: position 1,854,331 of record NC_091379.1, on the reverse strand, counting down.
TGGTGGTGCTGCTGTTATCACTGGTGGTGCTGCTGTTACCACTGGTGGTGCTGCTGTTATCACTGGTGGTGCTGCTGTTACCACTGGTGGTGCTGCTGTTATCACTGGTGGTGCTGCTGTTACCACTGGTGGTGCTGCTGTTATCACTGGTGGTGCTGCTGTTACCACTGGTGGTGCTGCTGTTATCACTGGTGGTGCTGCTGTTATCACTGGTGGTGCTGCTGTTATCACTGGTGGTGCTGCTGTTACCACTGGTGGTGCTGCTGTTATCACTGGTGGTGCTGCTGTTATCACTGGTGGTGCTGCTGTTACCACTGGTGGTGCTGCTGTTACCACTGGTGGTGCTGCTGTTATCACTGGTGGTGCTGCTGTTATCACTGGTGGTGCTGCTGTTATCACTGGTGGTGCTGCTGTTACCACTGGTGGTGCTGCTGTTATCACTGGTGGTGCTGCTGTTACCACTGGTGGTGCTGCTGTTATCACTGGTGGTGCTGCTGTTACCACTGGTGGTGCTGCTGTTACCACTGGTGGTGCTTCTCCCAGTGTACCACAGTACTGATAGTGTGGTGGTGCTGCTGTTATCACTGGTGGTGCTGCTGTTACCACTGGTGGTGCTGCTGTTATCACTGGTGGTGCTGCTGTTATCACTGGTGGTGCTGCTGTTACCACTGGTGGTGCTTCTCCCAGTGTACCACAGTACTGATAGTGTGGTGGTGCTGCTGTTACCACTGGTGGTGCTGCTGTTACCACTGGTGGTGCTGCTGTTACCACTGGTGGTGCTGCTGTTACCACTGGTGGTGCTTCTCCCAGTGCGCCAGAGTACTGATAGTGTGGTGGTGCTGCTGTTACCACTGGTGGTGCTGCTGTTACCACTGGTGGTGCTGCTGTTACCACTGGTGGTGCTGCTGTTATCACTGGTGGTGCTTCTCCCAGTGCGCCACAGAACTGATAGTGTGGTGGTGCTGCTGTTATCACTGGTGGTGCTGCTGTTATCACTGGTGGTGCTGCTGTTACCACTGGTGGTGCTGCTGTTACCACTGGTGGTGCTTCTCCCAGTGTACCACAGTACTGATAGTGTGGTGGTGCTGCTGTTATCACTGGTGGTGCTGCTGTTATCACTGGTGGTGCTGCTGTTACCACTGGTGGTGCTGCTGTTACCACTGGCGGTGCTGCTCCCAGTGCTGCAGTTTTAAATTAGAGTATTTACAAAAAATATCATCGTTACTATCACAAACTAGAATATTCAATGTCAAAATCAAAACAACTTAGAGAGGAACTTAGAGAAGTGAATTTGGGAACTGAAATCAGAACGAGCCTTTAAGCCTTGCTTTCTGACGACAGCCTTGGGAAGTGTCTGACCATCCCACTCAAGCCTAGAGGAAGTCATGGCTTTCCACGGCTTTCTTCATAGAAAGCTACAAGCCATGAGTGGTCGGCTTTCGTGGAAGGAAAGTTCAGTCGTGGTTCGTGCCCCGTAAGGGTATAAACCCAGGGTGGCTTATTAACCCAGGGTGGCTTATTAACCCAGGGTGGTTTATTAACCCAGGGTGGCTTATTAACCCAGGGTGGCTTATATACCCAGGGTGGTTTATTAACCCAGGGTGGCTTATTAACCCAGGGTGGCTTATTAACCCAGGGTGGCTTATATACCCGGGGTGGTTTATTAACCCAGGGTGGCTTATTAACCCAGGGTGGCTTATATACCCAGGGTGGTTTATTAACCCAGGGTGGCTTATTAACCCTGGGTGGCTTATATACCCGGGGTGGTTTATTAACCCAGGGTGGCTTATTAACCCAGGGTTATTTTACTCCTTCCTATACTCTTTAGCAAAATATATATATATATATATATATATATATATATATATATATATATATATATATATATATATATATATATATATATATATATATATATATATATATATATATATATATATATATATTGAAGTACTCTGTCATATAAGGTAAATAAAGCTCTTTCTCTCTCTCCTTCTCTCTTTCTCTCTCTCTCACTAGAGACCAGCAGCTGGAAATAATGACTCTGCCAGGTGGTAAAAATGCTGATTAGATGATTCACACCTTTCACCCAAGTGCCTGAGGCCCTCCCTCACTCTTACCCTGGGAGAGAGAGAGAGAGAGAGAGAGAGAGAGAGAGAGAGAGAGAGAGACAAACAGACAGACAGAGCGAGACAGAGAGAGACAGACAGACAGAGACAGACAGAGACAGACAGAGCGAGACAGAGAGAGAGACAGACAGACAGAGACAGACAGACAGAGACAGACAGACAGAGACAGACAGACAGAGACAGACAGACAGAGATAGACAGAGAGAGACAGACAGAGACAGACAGAGACAGACAGAGACAGACAGAGACAGACAGACAGAGACAGACAGACAGACAGAGACAGACAGAGACAGACAGACAGAGAGAGACAGAGACAGAGACAGAGAGAGAGAGAGAGAGAGAGAGAGAAAGAAAGAGACAGACAGACCGAAAGTGAGAGAAGAATTTAAACAAGAACAACAACCACAATAAGCTACAACCACAATCACAACAACAACAACAACAATAACCATCCAACCAAAAAAAAATACAAGAAAAACAGCCCAGAAATTAAAACACTCAACAAAAGCCTAATTTCTATAAAACCTAAATTTAAACAGACATAGACGGGAGAAAACAAAATAGGAATTAACACTTAAAGAAAAAAAAAAGCCTCGCTCCACAAAATCGTAAATCTCTTAGAAGGTTTAGAACCTCTTCAAGTTAAATCTTTATTCCATCTTTCGAAATCTGTGTACAGCTTGAAGGATTTAATTTAAGATTACATATCTTCCAAGCAAAATTTTTTCGAAGTGTCGTCTCGAACTGTTGTCCCCCCAAAAAAGGTGTTTAGGCTTGTGTTTTGAAAATTTTGTTGAATCCAAACCCCTAAAGGGATATGTATACACTCAGTACGCATATGTATAATGAGAGTTTACTTCCTGTTTTAGGGATTAAAGTATTCGTAACCGGTGGTGAACAGGTTACATGCAGCCTTAATGACCCTCGTATAGTTGACAGGCTTCAACTCCCTTTAAATAACCAACCAGCCAAAGCCCTTTTACAAATCCTTTTCTGGAGAAGGTATTGGATGGTCTTTAAGAAGAATCCAGTATTAGAAGGCAATACGCGAGGTCTGACTGGAAGAGAAAGGCGATTCAGGTATCCCAAATGTCTTCCAATTCTCTATTGTATTTCACTCCTCCAGCACGTCGAGCAGTACTATGTAGCGGGAGAGTCACGTAAGATCTGGTGGAATACTTGTAAGATCTGGTGGAATACTTGTAAGATCTGTGGAATACTTGTAAGATCTGGTGGAATACTTGTAAGATCTGGTGGAATACTTGTAAGATCTGGTGGAATACTTGTAAGATCTGGTGGAATACTTGTAAGATCTGGTGGAATACTCGTAAGATCTGGTGGAATACTTGTAAGATCTATGGAATACTTGTAAGATCTGGTGGAATACTCGTAAGATCTGGTGGAATACTTGTAAGATCTATGGAATACTTGTAAGATCTGGTGGAATACTTGTAAGATCTGGTGGAATACTTGTAAGATCTGGTGGAATACTTGTAAGATCTGTGGAATACTTGTAAGATCTGGTGGAATACTTGTAAGATCTGGCGGAATACTTGTAAGATCTGGTAGAATACTCGTAAGATCTGGTCAGATACTCGTAAGATCTGGCGAAATACTCGTAAGATCTGATCAGAGACTCGTAAGATCTGGTCAGATACTCGTAAGATCTGGCGAAATACTCGTAAGATCTGGTCAAATACTCGTAAGATCTGGTCAAATACTCGTAAGATCTGGTCAGATACTCGTAAGATCTGGTCAGATACTCGTAAGATCTAGTCAAATACTCGTAAGATCTGGTCAAATACTCGTAAGATCTGGTCAGATACTCGTAAGATCTGGTCAGATACTCGTAAGATCTGGTCAAATACTCGTAAGATCTGGTCAGAGACTCGTAAGATCTGGCGAAATACTCGTAAGATCTGGTCAAATACTCGTAAGATCTGGTCAAATACTCGTAAGATCTGGTCAAATACTCGTAAGATCTGGTCAGAGACTCGTAAGATCTGGTCAGATACTCGTAAGATCTGGTCAGAGACTCGTAAGATCTGGTCAGATACTCGTAAGATCTGGCGAAATACTCGTAAGATCTGGTCAGATACTCGTAAGATCTGGTCAAATACTCGTAAGATCTGGTCAGATACTCGTAAGATCTGGTCAAATACTCGTAAGATCTGGTCAGAGACTCGTAAGATCTGGTCAGAGACTCGTAAGATCTGGTCAGAGACTCGTAAGATCTGGTCAGAGACTCGTAAGATCTGGTCAGAGACTCGTAAGATCTGGTCAGAGACTCGTAAGATCTGGTCAGATACTCGTAAGATCTGGTCAGAGACTCGTAAGATCTGCACTCAAGTGAAGTGTAAGAGAAGCCACCAATAAACACATCATCTTAATTAACTTCCTGTAGTCGGTAGGCTTCAAACCCCATTAGCCAAAGTAAGCAAAAGATTTATGACACTGAGACGTATATACACATTGATGTATATAGAGAATTGATGCAATTAGAGAATTCTTGACTACTGTTGAACAGGAGACTTTCAGCCTTAATGACCCTAGTACAGTCGATAGGTTTAAAACCCAATTAATTAACCTAGTCAACCACACTAGGATATATATACACCGAGATTATATATATATATATATATATATATATATATATATATATATATATATATATATATATATATATATATATATATATATATATATATATATATATATATATATATATATATATATATATATATATATATATATATATATATATATATATAATACGTTTTCAGTGGAAAAAAACGGAAAAAATATATTGCCAGGAGAGAAAAGTCAAAAGTGAGAGAATTTTATTCCTTCGATAATATTCAAAAAAAAATATACTTCGACAATATTCTGAGGTTAATTCTTTTTTTTTGGGGGGGGGGGTTGGGATTGCAGAAGTTTGTACTTTCAATTTTTTATAATAGCAGCTGTGTTTTGTTTTAGTATTATTGATAAAATATGAAAAAAAATCATTTTTATTTTTTTTATTTTACAATATGTCGAGTGAAACATAAATCTAAAAAGAACGTTTTTAAAATAAATTGCAGTCTATAATCTATTATAATTAATGCTTATAATCATAACCAAACTTAAGTATTTGAGGGGTAAGCCAGTGGAAGGCCTCAGTCAGGTGACCAAAAGCTCCAGCTGTGAATTAAAAGCCATCTTTTAATTTGGGTATTTTGATTCTGGAGATGTTTGGCCACACAGTGGCTTTTTCAGTCCAATGTGGAGAAAGGTGGAAGATAAGTCTGAGGTAATCAGTCCCTCAGCTTGGAGTTGACGTGCTCAGTCTGCCACTACTGGGAATGGGACTTTAATAACTCAGATCACAGGGTCCCAGACCATGCCAGTTCTCCCGGCACTGGGGTCCCCGTCACTGTACACAAGTGTTGACAGTTTGAATCTGATCGAGTGAGGCGTTCTGGAGCAAAACAAAAGGTAAAATTACATGAAGACAAAAGGCCAGAAACCTATTATGAAAGTCCCCCCCCTCGGGAATATTAA
>NC_091379.1:1808659-1841159 GCF_038502225.1 Cherax quadricarinatus | reverse complement strand
CTTGATAAGGGGAATAATAGTCACCCTAATGACAATGGCTTAAATGGGTTATCCTGGGTTATCCCCTCAAGGGAGAGTCCTTGACGCTAGTGAGGGCTCTTGATCTTGAGAATTGGATCTGTGATCCACTTCCCATGATTATAATAATAACAACCTGGGTTATTTATTATTTTTATTATTACTGTAAAGTATACCATAGTTTACTATAGTTTTAGTTTTCTATAAATTGGAACACATAACAGAAAACTTTTGATGGTAAACTATAGAATATTTTCAATAAATATGTAACTGTATAACACGCTGTATTGTTTCCGCTTGTGGCTTAGACAGGGTTCTAAAGTTAGGGGAAGTGAACACGTAAAGAAAAGGTGCCATGACACGTACTAGGTATATTACAACGATCCCAATGGCAATAAGTCACTGTAATTTTTTTGGGGTTATCCTGGGTAATCGCACATATGCTGCTATGTATGATAACCTATGTATCTGCATTTATGTGTACCTGTACCTGAATAAACTTACTTACTGTAAGAATTAATGGTAATAAAAATGTTGATCTGAAATTGTATAGGTGAGTAGTGTTGATGTGACTTTTAAAAGATGTTAAGCCACATAGGAGCCAACACTCCTTATAATTTACTGTTTTATGTGGTAATCAGTTAAGTAAGTGCAAAGTACTTATTATAATGTTGAAAAGAAGTTAATATTCGAATAATGACAATGTAATACACACCTGGAAGTGTTATTTAATTAATTGAATAGATGTATGGGTAGAGATAAACATTTAGGGGATCTACCAACATGGCGAAAATTGTCCGTCGTTATAACGAATGTTGCGGAATAAATCACGTGACATCAGGTCCGTTAGTGAAATTATCGACCGAATCTTCTAATGAAATGAAGAACTAATGTGTAATGTACCTGGAAAGGTCCACATCTGTGAAATAACTCAGACTAGTGCTGATAATTACACAAAAAAGAGACGCGGTGTCGACTGAAACGAAGCGTCAACCATGTGTACCATCTAATGGACGCCTCCCACCTAGTGTATTAATTTTCACTACAGGTAAGTAGCTACTTATTGACAAGTATTAGTTGCCTGCTTATAGCGAGGCGTTAGGATGTATATCCCAAGGAATAACCGGGTATCTTTCAATTTTATGTACACAATGCATTAATATTGGACCATTTACAGTCAAAGTGACTTTGTCAATGGTTCAAGTCGGACCGAAACGTCGTGGTAAGTTCCTCTCTCCTATGTGCGGGTTATTTGTGTTGTTCCAGTCAGGGTACTGTGTTTTTTTCTTTTCTAGATGCTGCTGAGGGGCTCTTGATCTAGGGAACTGGATCTGTTCTCCAGTTACCTGAATACTTTCCACATCCCCCCCCCACAGGCGCTGTATTATCCTACGGGTTTAGCGCTTCCCTTTGAACCAAAGGATCTTTCTGCTACTTCGCTAGTTATTAGAAAGGTCAGAAAAATATGGTACAATGTGAACACGTTAGGATAAATGGTACAAATGTTATTGGTACGAGTGAACTAATGGTTTAAAAATTACTGGAAAATCGGCACTGTTTATAGGGTAATGTCCTCGGTAAGTTTATTCAGGTATACATAAATACAGCTACATAACTATCATACATAGCAGCATATGTGTAGAGAATCCAGGATGACCCAAAAAAGGTCAGACTTATTTGCATTGAAGTCGTCGGCTCGTATCAGGTCACGAGCCGTATCAGGTCACGAGCCGTATCAGGTCACGAACGGCGGCGTTGGACGTGTTTTCGTGCATAAATACGTACGGTGGCGTGATAGTGAGGGTAGTGGTAGTGATGGTTAAGATAACCCGGGATAACCCAAGAAAGTCGGTGCCTCATTAAGATCTGTCTGTTTTTCCATTGGGGGTCTTTAAATCTTGTCCCCTAGGATGCGACCCACACCAGTCCACTAACACCCAGGTACCTACTTGCCGCTAGGTGAACAGGGACAGCAGGTGTAAGGAAACACATCCACTGTTTGCACCCAAGCCGGAAATCGAACCACAGTATTTGAAGCGGGAGCATTGCCTACCAGGCTACGGATTACTAAATAATTCTATGCATAGGTAAACTTAAGTAAAAATGTACATAATATAAATTACCCAATAAAGTTATGATAGTGGTATTATTAGCAGCAGTAGTAGTAAGATAAAATATTTAATCGAATTTTTAACCCGGGGGGGGGGTTAGCCACCAAGGGTAACCCAAAAAATGAATCAATACGTCATCGAGGACTATCGTATACCTATGGTATCTCATTGTGTGCTTGCATTGTATGATCCTTGTAGGTTTAGCGATTCTTTTTGAGTATAATAATTGTGTTTCCTGATTTTTTTATAAGCAAGATATGTGTCAGCTGGTAGGTATAAACAGTGGTTGTCAGGAAACACGACAGGTGTTCAGGAAACACGACAGGTGTTCAGGAAACACGACAGGTGTTCAGGAAACACGACAGGTGTTCAGGAAACACGACAGGTGTTTAGGAAACACGACAGGTGTTCAGGAAACACGACAGGTGTTCAGGAAACACGACAGGTGTTTCCTGAATTAAATGTTTCTGCTAGGCAAAACTCCCAGCAGGAGTTGTTCTTGTTTCCTGGTTTGAAAACAAGGGAAAGCCTCGTATATGTCTATTATTATTATTATTATTATTATTATTATTATTATTATTATTATTTCTGCTAAAGCTTTTGGATGAGCCGTACTACTAATAATGAAGTGCTAAACCCATACGGGTCAATCAGCTCCTGGGGAAATGAGAGGTGATCAGGTTTGAGCCATGGCAGTGGTTAGCTCCCGTGCCTTGATTCTAGTCTAATTTTTTTCTCTCCCAAAGTATCAAGTCTCTAGTAAAGTATAAATAAAAGAATAAGGATTTTATTTCTTTTTAAAAGTTACAACTAAGGGGACAGGGGTTAGAATCCCAGCACGAGTGGAAAACGCTAGGGATGTTACACCTGTTGCCCGTGTTCACCTAGTGAGTATCTGGTGTTAGTCGACTGGTGTGGGTCGCATCCCGGGGGAGATGGTATTTAGCCAGGGGTGTGTATCAATGTATACCTGGAGTTTACCTGGAGAGAGTTCCGGGGGTCAACGCCCCCGCGGCCCGGTCTGTGACCAGGCCTCCTATATACACCGAGACGTGTCTGTTTCAGGGTATAAACAACGAAAAGTGTTTGTCTCCAGATATATACACCAACATGCGTATATATTTCAGGGTATATACACAGATATGTGTGTGTGTGTGTGTGAATTTCATGATAAATACACAGATGCGTGAATTTTAGGGTATATATAAGGTATATACATATATTCGACGATAGGGTTGTATTATGTTTCAGAGCATATACACCCAGAGGTGAGTATATCTCTTGGTTTATTCGCAAGAATTTATTTTAATCCATATTTTAGGTATTAAAGTATTCTTGACTGGTGGTGACATGAAGCCTTAACGACCCTCTTGTAGAAGACAGGTTTCAATCCAATCAACCAACCATCCAGACGGAAGAAGAGGAGAGAGAGTAAGGTTGAAGGAAGGGGGAAGAGAGAAGAAGGAAGAAGGGAGGAAGGAAAGTTGATAACCATGTTTATCTGACGTCATGCAATCTCGGCCTTCAGAGACAGGCAACTGTTGGCGATTTTTTGTTTCTTTTAACCTCCATGACTAAAACTCACCTCACATCCCTCTCTTCCTGGAGATGCAAGGGCACACAAGGGCATCTCAGGGCCAGGGGTGAGTTAGAAGGCCAAGGGAGTGAGTAATCAGTGAGTAACATAGCCAGGTGCAGTGACACGTAAGTCTGAAGGGACATCCTAGTGGGCTGGTTCATTCAAACCGAGTGAGGCGCCGCGCCCTTTGCGCCCGCTCCTAATGGAGAGCATGGGTAGCCTTGCCCCTACCCATGGGCAGGGCATGTGTTGCCTTGCCCTACCCATGGGCAGGAGGTCCCTACAGCTCATCCTTAAGCACGCCTTAAAGTCGTTTTTATTTGACTAAGTCTCCAGCAAGAACGAAGATATTCTTAGATATTATTACTATTATTATTATTATTATTACTATTATTATTTATAATTCCGTAGAGTGTTGATGAGTATGTCATTTTCCTTTTTTTCACTGAAATTGCTTCTGATGATATTTGTCAAGGTACGTAGGTATAATGTAAACAGGACTAGTGTTTCCTGACGCGGGTTTTAGTCAGTCACATTTGTCAAGTGTACCTTTGCATGGTATATGTGGAGCTGACTAATGAGTGTTGTAGTGGGCAAAGCCTTGCTTACCTGGTGTTGTAGTGGGCATTGCTGTGGGTCATCATTTGACTAAGACCCATGTCAGGAAACTCGTCCTGTTTCCTGACAAACCTTGCCTAACTTAATCCCTATAATTTCCTAATATAATGTAATAAGTTAATTAAGTAAAGTGGAATTAATGCAGTGTTGACGAAATTAATATTCGATGGTGCTGCTGACGCTTATGCTTGGTTGTAGAAGTCAATTTAGTTACGAATGTATCTAGCATTGAACTTTGTGTTATGTGCCTCTCAGGATGTACCAGTCAGGGCTTGAGTATGGTAAGCAGCGACATGTTAGCGTGTTGGAGGTGTGTATTGTGATCTTCCCAGGTGAAGTGTGGCAAGTCAAGGTAAATTCCTGGTTAGGTTCGGTAGATTCATCAGGAAACAGGGCATGTGTTTCCTAACGAGGGTCTTAGTCATATGATGACCCGCAGCTGGAGCTTCTGGTCATCTAACCAAGGCCTTCCGCTGGCTTACCCCTCCACCCCTTTAAAAATTATAGTTATAATAAAAATTATAGTTATAATAATAATTATAGTTATAATTATAGTTATAATAGACATAAGGTACATTGCTGGGCAAATATCTATTCACCCTTTTATGAATGATGGGAGTTTGCCCGATAGCTATGGGAGACAATTATATTATTTTCTCGGTGAAGATTTGAAAAAAATAAAAAATAGATTGGTGCATACTATAAACCGAGAGTGTATATACACAGAGACAAACATCTCGATGTAGAAATCCGGCTATGATTGATTAATTAATTGGGCTTAAAGCCTATCAACATTGATAACACTATAATCCCTAATATCTGTGTACTGGGGATATTGTCTCGTAGCTGGAGTGCTAGTGCAGTCCCGGTACGGGTGGAAGCATTACGACTTGTTCCCTTAAGACACCTGTTGTCCCTGTTCACCTAGCAGTAAAATAGGTACCCGGGTGTTAGTTAACCGGTGTGGCTCACATCCTGGGGCTAAAACTGACCTAATTTGCTCGAAATGCTCTGCGTAACAAGTGGCTTTCTATTATGTAGTATGTCATTGATGTCGGCTAGGCCACTATACGATATATATATATATATATATATATATATATATATATATATATATATATATATATATATATACATGTATATATATATATATATATATATATATATATATATATATATATATATATCATATATATATATATACATCGACACCATGCCTAACCCTTCTAGGGTAGGGTAGGTGCCTGAGCCCGAGCCTTTAGCTCATATGACTGTCATTCCCATTAGCTCCCTTGGGGCGGGGATGGCAGACCAGAGAGGCCTAGCTTGTGGCTAGGCCTGGGGACAGTTGGTCCCAAAGATGAGGAGGTCCTTGTGCCTCCTCCCATGGGAGACTTAGGTCTCAGACACTTCCTAAAGAGGGAGCCAAAGCCGGGCCACCACTTGGAAAAGGCCCGGGCCGGGAGAATACCGGCGAATATTTAATAATATATATATATATATATATATATATATATATATATATATATATATATATATATATATATATATATATATATATATATATATATATATATATATATATATATATATATATATATATATATATATATATATATATATATATATATATATATATATATATATATATATATATATATATATATATATATATATATATATCTATACTATCACTGGTTTTGTCAGTTTTAGCCCTTCTATTTATTTATTTATTTTTTTTGTCGTTGTTGTGTTGGCCCAAGGAATAGTATAGTTTACCAGGGCACGAAATAGCATTGTTTACCAGGGCGTAAAATATCATAGTTTACCAGGGCATTAAACAGTTGGTGAGGACGCGGAGAAAACGGCGACCCGTGAGGGGGTAACTACTCAACTTAATCTGTAAACGAATCTTGTATGAATCTTTTGTTCTTAGTGCTTATGGGTCACTATTTCTTTATCATAGCAAAAATGGTCATTTATGTAGTCAGCCTAACTTAATTGCCAATTAGTCGCATAAAAACGGTACTTATTGTCGTTTAAATTAGTCTTTTAATGGCGTGGCGAAATTTGTTGCTAATGAAGACTATTGAATGAGATTATTACTCCATGATGAGATCCACAACAGTCACCTAACAACCAGGTACCTACTTCCTGTTAGGTGTACATGGACAGCAGGTGTAAGGTCACTCACACCCGGTATTGCATAGCATTCATGTACAAGGTGACTAACACCCAGGTACCTACTTCTAGCTAGGTGAACAGGGGCAATAGGTGCAAGGAAACATGCCCAGCCAAACCAACCATATGTCTATATATGCTGTGATGAGTACGTACAGAATATAATACAAAGAGGAAGGCCTGGTCACAGACCGGGCCGCGGGGGCGTTGACCCCAGGAATACCCTCCAGTTATACTCCTCCAGGTCTTTGTAGACGTATCGTGATATGTTTCAGATTCTCTACACCTACTTGCTCTAAACCTGTTCTGTACCTAGATACCAGGCTCTGGTGGCCTGGTGGTTAACGCTCTCGCTTCACACGGCGAGGGCCTGGGTTCGATTCCCAGCCAGAGTAGAAACATTGGAAGTGTTTCTTTCCACCTGTTGTCTATGTTCCCCATCAGTAAAATGGGTACCTGGGTGTTAGTCGACTGGTGTGGGTCGCATCCTGGGACACTGACCTAAGGAGGCCTGGTCACAGACCGGGCCGCGGGGGCGTTGACCCCCGGAACTCTCTCCAGGTAAACTCCAGGTAAACCATAGTGTTGCAGTGCCTGACCTAACAACCTGTCTGTATTTTATACCATTTTAATATTCACTCTGTCAGACACTGCAACTTCTACTAGTGAGAATGGCTGGATTTGAGAGGGACCTGACCTCCCAACGACTACATTCTTGCCTCCACTAGTGGCCTACATCTCACCTCTTGGTGGTATATAAGGCTCCATCCTGTCACTTCAACTCCATATTGTTTCAGACAATGACACAATACTCTTCTCCAGACTGAGGGACTGACCACCTCAAAACTACAAGGGTGATGGACTGATTACATCGTCTTCACGGCTCTTCTATCAATTTTTCTGTACTCGACTGAAGAAGCCTACTGTGTAGGCGAAACGTTTCGATATAAAGATACCTAACTGTTGCATATGTGTCTTACCTAACAGTAATAGTGTGGTGGTAGTAGTAGTAGTAGTGGTGGTGGTGGTGGTGGTGGTAGTAGTAATAGTAGTAGTAGTGGAGGTGGTGGTGCTAGTGGTGATAGTAGTAGCAGTGGTGGTGGTGATGATGGTAGCAGTAATGGTGGTAGCAGCAATAATTGTGGTAGTAGTAATGGTGGTAGCAGCAATAATGGTGATGGTGATAGCAGTAATGGTGGTAGCAGCAATAGTGGTGATGGTGGTGGCAGTAGTGGTGGTAGCAGCAATAGTTGTGGTAGCAGTAATGGTGGTAGCAGCAATAGTGGTGATGGTGGTGGCAGAAATAGTTGTGGTAGCAGTAATGGTGATAACAACAATAGTGATGGTGGTAGCAGTAATGGTGGTAGCAGTAATAGTTGTGATAGCAGTAATGGTGGTAGCAGTAATAGTTGTGGTAGCAGTAATGGTGGTAACAGTAATAGTTGTGGTAGCAGCAATAGTTGTGGTAGCAGCAATAGTTGTGGTAGCAGTAATGGTGGTAGCAGCAATAGTTCTGGTAGCAATAGTGGTGATGGTGGTAGCAGCAATAGTTGTGATGGTGGTAGCAGCAATAGTTGTGGTAGCAGTAATGGTGGTAGCAGCAATAGTGCTGATGGTGGTAGCAGCAATAGTTGTGGTAGCAGTAATGGTGGTAGCAGCAATAGTGGTGATGGTGGTAGCAGCAATAGTTGTGGTAGCAGTAATGGTGGTAACAACAATAGTGGTGATGGTGGTAGCAGTAATAGTTGTGATAGCAGTAATGATGGTAGCAGTAATAGTTGTGGTAGCAGTAATAGTGGTAACAGTAATAGTTGTGGTAGCAGCAATAGTTGTGGTAGCAGTAATGGTGGTAGCAGCAATAGTTGTGGTGGCAGTAATGGTGGTAGCAGCAATAGTTGTGGTAGCAGTAGTGGTGATGGTGGTAGCAGTAATGGTGATAGCAGCAATAGTGGTGATGGTGGTAGCAGCAATAGTGGTGATGGTGGTAGCAGTAATGGTGGTAGCAGCAATAGTTGTGGTAGCAGTAATGGTGGTAGCAGCAATAGTTGTGGTAGCAGCAATAGTTGTGGTAGCAGTAATGGTGGTAGCAACAATAGTTGTGGTAGCAGTAATGGTGGTAGCAGTAATAGTTGTAGTAGCAGTAATGGTGGTACCAGTAAAGTTGTGGTAGCAGTAATGGTGGTAGCAGCAAAAGTTGTGGTAGCAGTAATGGTGGTAGCAGTAATGGTAGCATCAATAGTTGTGGTAGCAGTAATAGTTGTGGTAGCAGTAATGGTGGTAGCAGCAAAAGTTGTGGTAGCAGTAATGGTGGTAGCAGTAATAGTTGTGGTAGCAGTAATGGTGGTAGCAGTAATAGTTGTGGTAGCAGTAATGGTAGCATCAATAGTTGTGGTAGCAGTAATGGTGGTAGCAGCAATAGTTGTGGTAGCAGTATGGTGGTAGCAGTAAAGTTGTGGTAGCAGTAATAGTGGCAGCAGCAATAGTTGTGGTAGCAGTAATGGTGGTAGCAGCAATAGTTGTGGTAGCAGTAATGGTGGTAGCAGCAATAGTTGTGGTAGCAGTAATGGTGGTAGCAGCAATAGTTGTGGTAGAAGTAATGGTGGTAGCAGCAATAGTTGTGGTAGCAGTAATGGTAGTAGCAGCAATAGTTGTGGTAGCAGTAATGGTGGTAGCAGCAATAGTTGTGGTAGCAGTAATGGTGGTAGCAGCAATAGTTGTGGTAGCAGTAATGGTGGTAGCAGCAATAGTTGTGGTAGCAGTAATGGTGGTAGCAGCAATAGTTGTGGTAGCAGTAATGGTGGTAGCAGTAATAGTTGTGGTAGCAGCAGTGGTGTCAGCACTAACATTTAATAACCAGCCTCCCTCATCTTACCCTAATAAAACACTAATTACCTCCCTCGTCCCATTTCAAGACAGTTTTACATTGAATCAGATACAAATGATAAAAACATACTAATTACCCAATTACCGATGCTATAACCCAAATTACGGTAACAATAATCATTACTCTGTAATAAAGTTAGAAAATAACGTTACTAGAAAAAAAATTGACAAACGTACACCTGTACATCTTTCTCAACCTGTAGTGTGACACCTGTAATTACTGACACCTGTATTTTGACCTCTTAATTCAATTTGCACCTGAATAGATGACATTAGATCAAAAATTTTCGGAGTCCTGTCTTAATTCGGACATTTCAAATAATGTAGGGAAAAAAATAGGAATAATTCAGTAGTTTAGATAGTCAATACATTCCTAGTATGATAACTCAAATTGCTAGTTAAAATCCTAGTATAACTCAAAATGATAATCGATGAATTAGTAGAGTGATAACTTAGATTGATAGTCAACAAGTTGGTAGTATAATTGGTAATTGATAGTTTTAGTGACTTAATTGATGGACTGTGGGTCGTATGTAACTGGCATCTAATATTAATATTATTACTGCTACTATTATTTTCTATTAATTACATATATTTAAGTAATTAATAAATCCGACTTCACGAACGGTGATTCGTGATCCGGATCAAGAACACGAACAACAACAAACCACCAGAGTGGCTTCTCTCGTCTCCAATCACCGCCCAATACCACCTCCTCTTCTACTTTAAAATTAAATACAGGTATTAATATCCTCCTTCACACTTGGTCCCCATGATAATCGAAGATAATCCGCCGATCTGGTGGAAATTATGGGTTGAGGGGGCAGTCAGGACCGCGCGCGCTACATTCCGAACACAGTGATCCCCCATCACCCAATTATTATCTTCAGGAGGGTAATGAGGGTTCGTGTACGTGACTCCGGCTTCGGCTTGCCAGCTGTTGCTCCTCTTGAGATGAGATTTCCCCTCAAGGAAGGTTCCTTGATGTTGGTGAGGGGCTCTTGATTTAGGGAATTGGATCTGTGCTCCAGTTCCCCGAATTAAGCTGTTGCTCCTCTTGAGATGAGATTTGGGATTTGAAGTATTATAAGTGACGTTTTCCTCAGGTATTTTACTGTATATATATATATATATATATATATATATATATATATATATATATATATATATATATATATATATATATATATATATATATATATATATATAATCACACTGGCCGATTCCCACCAAGGCAGGGTGGCCCGAAAAAGAAAAACTTTCACCATCATTCACTCCATCACTGTCTTGCCAGAAGGGTGCTTTACACTACAGTTTTTAAACTGCAACATTAACACCCCTCCTTCAGAGTGCAGGCACTGTACTTCCCATCTCCAGGACTCAAGTCCGGCCTGCCGGTTTCCCTGAACCCCTTCATAAATGTTACTTTGCTCACACTCCAACAGCACGTCAAGTATTAAAAACCATTTGTCTCCATTCACTCCTATCAAACACGCTCACGCATGCCTGCTGGAAGTCCAAGCCCCTCGCACACAAAACCTTTACCCCCTCCCTCCAACCTTTCCTAGGCCGACCCCTACCCCGCCTTCCTTCCACTACAGACTGATACACTCTTGAAGTCATTCTGTTTCGCTCCATTCTCTCTACATGTCCGAACCACCTCAACAACCCTTCCTCAGCCCTCTGGACAACAGTTTTGGTAATCCCGCACCTCCTCCTAACTTCCAAACTACGAATTCTCTGCATTATATTCACACCACACATTGCCCTCAGACATGACATCTCCACTGCCTCCAGCCTTCTCCTCGCTGCAACATTCATCACCCATGCTTCACACCCATATAAGAGCGTTCGTAAAACTATACTCTCATACATTCCCCTCTTTGCCTCCAAGGACAAAGTTCTTTGTCTCCATAGACTCCTAAGTGCACCACTCACTCTTTTCCATTCATCAATTCTGTGATTAACCTCATCTTTCATAGACCCATCCGCTGACACGTCCACTCCCAAATATCTGAATACATTCACCTCCTCCATACTCTCTCCCTCCGATCTGATATTCAATCTTTCATCACCTAATCTTTTTGTTATCCTCATAACCTTACTCTTTCCTGTATTCACCTTTAATTTTCTTCTTTTGCACACCCTACCAAATTCATCCACCAATCTCTGCAACTTCTCATCAGAATCTCCCAAGAGCACAGTGTCATCAGCAAAGAGCAGCTGTGACAACTCCCACTTTGTGTGTGATTCTTTGTCTTTTAACTCCACGCCCCTTGCCAAGACCTTCGCATTTACTTCTCTTACAACCCCATCTATAAATATATTAAACAACCACGGTGACATCACACATCCTTGTCTAAGGCCTACTTTTACTGGGAAAAAATTTCCCTCTTTCCTACATACTCTAACTTGAGCCTCAGTATCCTCGTAAAAACTCTTCACTGCTTTCAGTAACCTACCTCCTACACCATACACTTGCAACATCTGCCACATTGCCCCCCTATCCACCCTGTCATATTCCTTTTCCAAATCCATAAATGCCACAAAGACCTCTTTAGCCTTATCTAAATACTGTTCACTTATATGTTTCACTGTAAACACCTGGTCCACACACCCCCTACCTTTCCTAAAGCCTCCTTGTTCATCTGCTATCCTATTTTCCGTCTTACTCTTAATTCTTTCAATAATAACTCTACCATACACTTTACCAGGTATACTCAGCAGACTTATCCCCCTATAATTATTGCACTTTCTTTCATCCCCTTTGCCTTTATACAAAGGAACTATGCATGCTCTCTGCCAATCCCTAGGTACCTTACCCTCTTCCATATATTTATTAAATAATTGCACCAACCACTCCAAAACTATATCCCCACCTGCTTTTAACATTTCTATCTTTATCCCATCAATCCCGGCTGCCTTACCCCCTTTCATTTTACCTACTGCCTCACGAACTTCCCCCACACTCACAACTGGCTCTTCCTCACTCCTACAAGATGTTATTCCTCCTTGTTCTATACACGAAATCACAGCTTCCCTATCTTCATCAACATTTAACAATTCCTCAAAATATTCCCTCCATCTTCCCAATACCTCTAACTCTCCATTTAATAACTCTCCTCTCCTATTTTTAACTGACAAATCCATTTGTTCTCTAGGCTTTCTTAACTTGTTAATCTCACTCCAAAACTTTTTCTTATTTTCAACAAAATTTGTTGATAACATCTCACCCACTCTCTCATTTGCTCTCTTTTTACATTGCTTCACCACTCTCTTAACCTCTCTCTTTTTCTCCATATACTCTTCCCTCCTTGCATCACTTCTACTTTGTAAAAACTTCTCATAAGCTAACTTTTTCTCCCTTACTACTCTCTTTACATCATCATTCCACCAATCGCTCCTCTTCCCTCCCGCGCCCACTTTCCTGTAACCACAAACTTCTGCTGAACACTCTAACACTACATTTTTCAACCTATCCCATACCTCTTCGACCCCATTGCCTATGCTCTCATTAGCCCATCTATCCTCCAATAGCTGTTTATATCTTACCCTAACTGCCTCCTCTTTTAGTTTATAAACCTTCACTTCTCTCTTCCCTGATGCTTCTATTCTCCTTGTATCCCATCTACCTTTTACTCTCAGTGTAGCTACAACTAGAAAGTGATCTGATATATCTGTGGCCCCTCTATAAACATGTACATCCTGAAGTCTACTCAACAGTCTTTTATCTACCAATACATAATCCAACAAACTACTGTCATTTCGCCCTACATCATATCTTGTATACTTATTTATCCTCTTTTTCTTAAAATATGTATTACCTATAACTAAACCCCTTTCTATACAAAGTTCAATCAAAGGGCTCCCATTATCATTTACACCTGGCACCCCAAACTTACCTACCACACCCTCTCTAAAAGTTTCTCCTACTTTAGCATTCAGGTCCCCTACCACAATTACTCTCTCACTTGGTTCAAAGGCTCCTATACATTCACTTAACATCTCCCAAAATCTCTCTCTCTCCTCTGCATTCATCTTTTCTCCAGGTGCATACACGCTTATTATGACCCACTTCTCGCATCCAACCTTTACTTTAATCCACATAATTCTTGAATTTACACATTCATATTCTCTTTTCTCCTTCCATAACTGATCATTCAACATTACTGCTACCCCTTCCTTTGCTCTAACTCTCTCAGATACTCCAGATTTAATCCCATTTATTTCCCCCCACTGAAACTCCCCTACCCCCTTCAGCTTTGTTTCACTTAGGGCCAGGACATCCAACTTCCTTTCATTCATAACATCAGCAATCATCTGTTTCTTGTCATCCGCACTACATCCACGCACATTTAAGCATCCCAGTTTTATAAAGTTTTTCTTCTCTTTTTTAGTAAATGTCTACAGGAGAAGAGGTTACTAGCCCATTGCTCCCGGCATTTTAGTCGCCTCATACGACACGCATGGCTTACGGAGGAAAGATTCTTTTCCACTTCCCCATGGACAATAGAAGAAATAAAGAAGAACAAGAGCTATTTAGAAAAAGGAGAAAAACCTAGATGTATGTATATATATATATGCATGTGCGTGTCTGTGAAGTGTGACCAAAGTGTAAGTAGGAGTAGCAAGATATCCCTGTTATCTAGCGTGTTTATGAGACAGAAAAAGAAACCAGCAATCCTACCATCATGCAAAACAGTTACAGGTTTATGTATATGTATATATATATATATATATATATATATATATATATATATATATATATATATATATATATATATATATATATATATATATATATATATATATATATATACATATATATATATATATATATATATATTTATATATATATATATATATATATATATATATATATATATATATATATATATATATATATATATATGGATCTTAACACTTATAGTTTAGTACGAGTGTTGTGTAACAAGACTGTCAGAGTAACGTCATAATTATTTAAGTAATTGAAAAGTTCTGTTATATATCTGATTATTAATTACTTACATTAATGATTATATTATCTTTATATAAGCTATTTATCTAAGTTTTTATCACGTGTGCGTGCGTAAGCACGCACACACGCGCGTGCACACACACACACATACCAGGAGCTCGGACTCGACCCCCGCAACCTCAACTAGGTGAGTACACACACACACACACACACACACACACACACACACACACACACACACACACACACACACACACACACACACACACACACATTTAAGGAAGTATTTACAGTAGAGACAGGAAGGACTCTGGGGGGACAGACCAGATGGGGACACCAACAAGGAATACACCAACAAGTGTTGGACGACATACATACAGATGAGGAGGAGGTGAAGAAACTGCTAAGGGACATCGATACCTCAAAGGCAATGGGACCGGACAACATCTCTCCATGGGTCCTTAGAGAGGGAGCAGATATGTTGTGCGTACCACTTACCACAATCTTCAACACATCCCTGGAAACTGGGCAACTACCTGAGGTATGGAAGACGGCAAATGTAGTTCCCATTTTCAAAAAAGGAGACAGAAAAGAGACACTAAACTATAGACCTGTGTCATTGACGTGTATAGTATGCAAAATTATGGAGAAGATTATCAGGAGGAGAGTGGTGGAGCACCTGGAACGGAACAGGAGTATAAATGCCAACCAGCACGGATTCACGGAAGGCAAATCCTGTGTCACAAACCTTCTGGAGTTTTATGATAAAATAACAGAAGTAAGACAAGAGAGAGAGGGGTGGGTTGATTGCATCTTCTTGGACTGCAAGAAGGCCTTTGACACAGTTCCTCACAAGAGATTAGTGCAGAAGCTAGAGCATCAGGCGCATATAACAGGAAGGGCACTGCAATGGATCAGAGAATACCTGACAGGGAGGCAACAACGAGTCATGGTACGTAATGATGTATCACAGTGGGCACCTGTGACGAGCGGGGTCCCACAGGGGTCGGTCCTAGGACCAGTGCTATTTTTGGTATATGTGAACGACATGACGGAAGGGTTAGACTCAGAAGTGTCCCTGTTTGCAGATGATGTGAAGTTAATGAGGAGAATTAAATCTGATGAGGACCAGGCAGGACTTCAAAGAGACCTGGACAGACTGGACACCTGGTCCAGCAAATGGCTTCTCGAATTTAATCCTGCCAAATGCAAAGTCATGAAGATAGGGGAAGGGCACAGAAGACCACAGACAGAGTATAGGCTAGGTGGCCAAAGACTGCAAACCTCACTCAAGGAGAAAGATCTTGGGGTGAGTATAACACCGAGCATGTCTCCGGAAGCACACATCAATCAGATAACTGCTGCAGCATATGGGCGCCTGGCAAACCTGAGAACAGCATTCCGACACCTTAGTAAGGAATCATTCAAGACACTGTACACCGTGTATGTCAGGCCCATACTGGAGTATGCAGCACCTGTTTGGAACCCGCACTTGATAAAGCACGTCAAGAAACTAGAGAAAGTACAAAGGTTTGCAACAAGGTTAGTTCCAGAGCTAAGGGGAATGTCCTATGAAGAAAGATTAAGGGAAATCGGCCTGACGACACTGGAGGACAGGAGGGTCAGGGGAGACATGATAACGACATATAAAATACTGCGTGGAATAGACAAGGTGGACAAGGACAGGATGTTCCAGGGAGGGGACACAGAAACAAGAGGCCACAATTGGAAGTTGAAGACACAAATGAGTCAGAGAGATAGTAGGAAGTATTTCTTCAGTCATAGAGTTGTAAGGCAGTGGAATAGCCTAGAAAATGACGTAGTGGAGGCAGGAACCATACACAGTTTTAAGACGAGGTTTGATAAAGCTCATGGAGCGGGGAGAGGGAGGGCCCAGTAGCAACCGGTGAAGAGGCGGGGCCAGGAGCTAGGACTCGACCCCTGCAACCACAAATAGGTGAGTACAAATAGGTGAGTACACACACACACACACACGTGGGTAAACGTGTAAGTTACACCAATCCCACATTCTATCAACTTGATATCTGAACTTAGAAGAGGTAACTTATACGATTTCGCGAAAGATACTGTGAAGGTAAGATTCCGAGACTACTTCAACGTACGTGTGTGTGTGTGTGTGTGTGTGTGTGTGTGTGTGTGTGTGTGTGTGTGTGTGTGTGTGTGTGTGTGTGTGTGTGGTCTCTGGTTCCGGCACTGCCTCTTTAACCTCAAAAACTGGCTTCTTGGCCTTGTTATACCTGTTATACCTGTTCTTCAAACTGTGTATGAAGTCTGCCACCATCAGGCCCTCGTCTAGTTCATTCCACTTGTTTACCGCTCTCAAACTGAAGAAATATTTCCTGATTTCTCTGTGGCTCACCCTGTTTACCTGGAGTTTACCTGGAGAGAGTTCCGGGGGTCAACGCCCCCGCGGCCCGGTCTGTGACTGGGGTCGTATCTTTCCCCTCTTCTCTCCTGTTGCTGCAGCTCCCATTGCAGTTTGTCCATTTCTGCGTTTTCACATCCTCCGAGTGCCTTTGGTGTCTTTGTTTCGTCTTCCCTGGTATTTCCTTCTTTCCAAAGGTTATCGGATTTAGTTTAGCCTGTCCTTGTAGATCAGTTCTCTCTCAGTTTTGGACTAGCATAAGTGCAAATCCCTGCAGCCTCTGAAGGTACCAATAGGAAACGCGTCTGTCTGGAGCTCAGCAGACGGAGGATCGAGCCTCCACCACGTCTTACGCTGAATGACTTACACGGGTTTAGAGCTTAAAGTGAATTATTTATCTTCCCCGGGTGTGAGCTTCATGTGGATGCTGCGTGAGCTTAAATTCGTCCGTCGTACGTCGAGTACATTGTCCTGCAGAATTCCTTATTGAGGCTTCTAAAGGTAATTTGAGAATCTGATTGCCTCGCATTGCGACGCTGACGCAGTGCAGTTTAGATGCGCCTCTGGCGACAAGTTTAGTGTAATAACTGCTGCCAGATATCGTTTATATGTTGGATGTAGCTCCTGGTTTCCGAATTTATACACTTTATCTGGCGTTCCTTCACCCTCTCAGAGCTGCTATATCTTGCATTTGTCCGAATAGAACTGTAAGAGAGGTAAACCCATAGGGGTAATACGGCACCTGGGGGATTGGGAGGCAGTGACGTTCAGAGGTCCGGTTTCTTGAATGAAGAGCGAGAGTACTGTATGGAAATAAATGGTATCAAATACCGACACAGTGGAAATATAAATGTGTGTGACTTGAAAAAGCCCACTGTGTGTTCGAAACGTTGTCAATAAAGGATCACATTATACTGCATATGTGTTTATATTTCGAGAGTACTGTATACTTGAACAGTCTGTTTGACGGTCTGTTGATGTATACACTGCAATAAAATACATACCGAGCGTCCGTGGTTCGATTTTTGTCTTGGTGGAGACGTTGGGTATGTGTTTCTTTAAACCTGCTGCCCCTGTTCGCCTAGCAGTAAGTAGGTACCTGGATGTTAGTCGACTGGTGTAGGTGGTATCCTGGAGGGTGGTATTATACCTCAGTCAAGGCTGGGCTTTGAAATGAGTTGAGGTACAACAACAGCTCTCAGTTGTGCATTTCGGGTCCAGTTGTGTTTTCCATCAAGCCATTGGATAACGGCGACCAGACGACACGAGAATGCCACGGCTCCCAGCCTACAGATACTGTAGTGGCTACGGATAGGGAACCTACAAGAATATAGATTCTACCTCTTCTACTAATCGAGCTCCCTCATCTCACCCACACTGAGGTCCGGGTTCGATCCCCAGTACAGGTGTAAATATTAGGATGTGTTTCCTTAAGACACCTGCTGTCTCTGTTCACCTAGCAGTAAAATAGGTACCTGGGTGCTAGTGGACTGATGTGGGTCGCATCCAGGGACAAAATTGATCTAATTTGCCAGAAATGCCCTGGGGTTCAATACTGTTTGAGTAGAGTTGAATTTCAGCCTTAGATGACTTACGTGCGGTCGACAGGATTGAAACCTAAAAAAAATATCTGCTGAGTGGTGTAGGGTATTGCAGCTATAAGTTTTAAAATGTAAGCGTTAAACCCGCAAGGGTCATACAGCTATTTATAGGAGAGAGGAGAAGGTTAAAAGTGTTTAAAGCCTCATATATATATATATATATATATATATATATATATATATATATATATATATATATATATATATATATATATATATATATATATATATATATATATATATATATATATATATATATATATATGTATATATATTTATTTATATATATATATATATATATATTATATGAGCTATGTTTATTGAAAAAATAAAAGGAAAAACATCAACATGTCTGGGATTACGAAGTGACGATAATTGTATACAATAAGACGACTTTTCTCTGTATTGTCATGATAGGGAAGTGAGACTAGGAGACTGGTGGGTGAGGTTGTGAGACTAGGAGACTGGTGGGTGAGGTTGTGAGACTAGGAGACTGGTGGGTGAGGTTGTGAGACTAGGAGACTGGTGGGTGAGGTTGTGAGATTAGGAGACTGGTGGGTGAAGTTATGAGATTAGGAGACTGGTGGGTGAGGTTGTGAGACTAGGAGACTGGTGGGTGAGGTTGTGAGACTAGGAGAATGGTGGGTGAGGTTGTGAGACTAGGAGACTGGTGGGTGTTGTTGTGAGACTTGGAGAATGTTGGGTGAGGTTGTGAGTCTTTGAGAATGGTGGTTGAGGTTGTGAGACTGAGACTAAGAGACTGGTGGGTGAGATTGTGAGACTAGGAGACTGGTGGGTGAGATTGTGAGACTAGGAGACTGGTGGGTGAGGTTGTGAGACTAGGAGACTGGTGGGTGAGATTGTGAGACTAGGAGACTGGTGGGTGAGATTGTGAGACTAGGAGACTGGTGGGTGAGATTGTGAGACTGAGACTAGGAGACTGGTGGGTGAGGTTGTGAGACTGAGACTAGGAGACTGGTGGGTGAGATTGTGAGACTGAGACTAAGAGACTGGTGGGTGAGGTTGTGAACTTGGAGGCTGGTGGGTGAGATTGTGAGACTAGGAGACTGGTGGGTGAGGTTGTGAGACTAGGAGACTGGTGGGTGAGGTTGTGAGACTAGGAGACTGGTGGGTGAGGTTGTGAGACTAGCAGACTGGTGGGTGAGGCTGTGAGACTAGGAGACTGGTGGGTGAGGCTGTGAGACTAGGAGACTGGTGGGTGAGGTTGTGAGACTAGGAGACTGGTGGGTGAGGTTATGAGACTAGGAGACTGGTGGGTGAGGTTGTAAGACTAGGAGACTGGTGGGTGAGGTTGTATGACTAGGAGATTGGTGGGTGAGGTTGTGAGACTAGGAGACTTGTGGGTTAGGTTGTGAGACTAGGAGACTGGTGGGTGAGGTTGTGAGACTAGGAGACTGGTGGGTGAGGTTGTGAGACTAGGAGACTGGTGGGTGAGGTTGTGAGACTAGGAGACTGGTGGGTGAGGTTGTGAGACTAGGAGACTGGTGGGTGAGGTTGTAAGACTAGGAGATTGGTGGGTGAGGTTGTGAGACTAGGAGACTGGTGGGTGAGGTTGTGAGGCTAGGAGACTGGTGGGTGAGATTGTGAGACTAGGAGACTGGTGGGTGAGGTTGTGAGACTAGGAGACTGGTGGGTGAGGTTGTGAGACTTGGAGACTGGTGGGTGAGGTTGTGAGACTAGGAGACTTGTGGGTTAGGTTGTGAGACTAGGAGACTGGTGGGTGAGGTTGTGAGACTAGGAGACTGGTGGGTGAGATTGTGAGACTTGGAGACTGGTTGGTGAGGTTGTGAGACTAGGAGACTGGTGGGTGAGGTTGTGAGACTAGGAGACTGGTGGGTGAGGTTGTGAGACTAGGAGACTGGTGGGTGAGGTTGTGAGACTAGGAGACTGGTGGGTGAGGTTGTGAGACTAGGAGACTGGTGGGTGAGGTTGTGAGACTAGGAGACTGGTGGGTGAGGTTGTGAGACTAGGAGACTGGTGGGTGAGGTTGTAAGACTAGGAGATTGGTGGGTGAGGTTGTGAGACTAGGAGACTGGTGGGTGAGGTTGTGAGGCTAGGAGACTGGTGGGTGAGATTGTGAGACTAGGAGACTGGTGGGTGAGGTTGTGAGACTAGGAGACTGGTGGGTGAGGTTGTGAGACTTGGAGACTGGTGGGTGAGGTTGTGAGACTAGGAGACTTGTGGGTTAGGTTGTGAGACTAGGAGACTGGTGGGTGAGGTTGTGAGACTAGGAGACTGGTGGGTGAGATTGTGAGACTTGGAGACTGGTTGGTGAGGTTGTGAGACTAGGAGACTGGTGGGTGAGGTTGTGAGACTAGGAGACTGGTGGGTGAGGTTGTGAGACTAGGAGACTGGTGGGTGAGGTTGTGAGACTAGGAGACTGGTGGGTGAGATTGTGAGACTAGGAGACTGGTGGGTGAGATTGTGAGACTAAGAGACTGGTGGGTGAGATTGTGAGACTAGGAGACTGGTGGGAGAGGTTGTGAGACTAGGAGACTGGTGGGTGTGATTGTGAGACTAGGAGACTGGTGGGTGAGGTTGTGAGACTAGGAGACTGGTGGGTGAAATTTTGAGACTAGGAGACTGGTGGGTGAGATTGTGAGACTAGGAGACTGGTGGGTGAGGTTGTGATACTAGGAGACCGGTGGGTGAGGTTGTGAGACTAGGAGACTGGTGGGTGAGATTGTGAGACTAGGAGACTGGTGGGTGAGGTTGTGAAACTAGGAGACTGGTGGGTGAGGTTGTGAGACTAGGAGACTGGTGGGTGAGGTTGTGAGGCTAGGAGACCGGTGGGTGAGGTTGTAAGACTAGGAGACTGGTGGGTGAGGTTGTGAGACTAGGAGACTGGTGGGTGAGATTGTGAGACTAGGAGACTGGTGGATGATGTGAAACTAGAAGACTGGTGGGTGAGGTTGTGAGACTAGGAGACTGGTGGGTGAGGTTGTGAGACTAGGAGACTGGTGGGTGAGGTTGTGAGACTAGGAGACTGGTGGGGGAGGTGAGACTAGGAGACTGGTGGGTGGGGTTGTGAGACTAGGAGACTGGTGGGTGAGGTTGTGAGACTAGGAGACTGGTGGGTGAGGTTGTGAGACTAGGAGACTGGTGGGTGAGGTTGTGAGACTAGGAGACTGGTGGGTGAGATTGTGAGACTAGGAGACTGGTGGGTGAGATTGTGAGACTAGGAGACTGGTGGGTGAGATTGTGAGACTAGGAGACTGGTGGGTGAGATTGGGATGCATCCTCCCTTACCATACACAATTAGACACGCAATCATACCAATGGACCATCAGACAAATAGATAGACAGAGGAACAGATAGATATACAGGATGGTTTACACACAGTCAAGTGAAGCGACCATGTACAGGAGGGCCCCGCTTCTACAGCAGGTTAGGTTCCAGGCTACTCCTGGACAGGAGGGCCCCGCTTATACAGCAGGTTATGTTCCAGGCTACTCCTGGACAGGAGGGCCCCGCTTATACAGCAGGTTAGGTTCCAGGCTTCTCCTGGACAGGAGGGCCCCACTTATACAGCAGGTTCCAGGCTACTGCTGCAAAATGAAACACAGCCTTTTTTCACTTACAAATGCATATAAAAGTCTGATAACATGTTTACACTATCATATATTAAGTGAACAATAGAGCTAGGCATAAAAAAATACATATACAGTACACACATTACATACCTTAAAGTATTTACATCCTTAGCTTATAGTGAATGGTGAATATATTTATTGTAGGAAGTCTGAATAAATGAAGAATGGGTATAATTGGTAACTGCTGCATTAGCGAAACGCTGTAAAGCGAAGCGCTGTAAAGCGGGACCCTCCTTTACATGATAAGACCTCCAACTCTTCGCACTAGACGGGTATAGAGGGAAAAAAGTCATGGAACAGAGAATGGGACTTGATCTAATGACAAGCCAGCCCCTGATTTTGTTTTTGCAATGGTGTTATTGTGATTTTGTGAGTCGGGTCCATCAAGTTACAAGAAGTATTCTTGTTAAAAGACCTTCCTTGCATACATGAGCTACCTTTGAGGTTCTTATGGGGGTTCAGGTCGATAGTTTGAACCCTGTGATCTACTTGAAGCACGTAGCGTTTGTCGACCTCTCGGATATCAACACGCGATGAAATGATCCGTTCGTGAAGCCGCTGTAATGGATCCGAATTAGTAGTCTGACTTTGAAGAGCCGGAGTGTTTGTTTATGAAAGGTAAATTGGCATGACGTAAGTGTGAGGTGTTTGTTTTAGTAGGGATGGGTTGGGTGTATACCGTACTGCGTTGTGTCAGTGATTATGTACCGTACTGTGTGTTGTCAGCGATGGTGTGTACCGTACTGCGTTGTGTCAGTGATTATGTACCGTACTGTGTGTTGTCAGCGATGGTGTGTACCGTACTGCGTTGTGTCAGTGATTATGTACCGTACTGTGTGTTGTCAGCGATGGTGTGTACCGTACTGCGTTGTGTCAGTGATTATGTACCGTACTGTGTGTTGTCAGCGATGGCGTGTACCGTACTGCGTTGTGTCAGTGATTATGTACCGTACTGTGTGTTGCCAGCAGTGATGTACCGTACTGTGTGTTGTCAACAGTGATGTACCGTACTGTGTGTGGCCAGCAGTGATGTGCCGTACTGTGTGTTGTCAGCAGTGATGTACCGTACTGTGTGTTGTCAGCAGTGATGTATCGTACTGTGTGTTGCCAGCAGTGATGTACCGTACTGTGTGTTGTCAACAGTGATGTACCGTACTGTGTATTGCTAGCAGTGATGTACCGTACTGTGTGTTGTCAGCAGTGATGTACCGTACTGTGTGTTGTCAGCAGTGATGTACCGTACTGTGTGTGTCAGCAGTGATGTACCGTACTGTGTGTTGCCAGCAGTGATGTACCGTACTGTGTGTTGTCAGCAGTGATGTATCGTACTGTGTGTTGTCAGCAGTGATGTACCGTACAGTGTGTTGCCAGCAGTGATGTACCATACTGTGTGTTGTCAGCAGTGATGTACCGTACTGTGTGTTGTCAGCAGTGATGTAAAGTACTGTGTGTTGTCAGCAGTGATGTACCGTACTGTGTGTTATCAGCAGTGATGTACCGTACTGTGTGTGTCAGCAGTGATGTACCGTACTGTGTGTTGTCAGCAGTGATGTACCGTACTGTGTGTGTCAGCAGTGATGTACCGTACTGTGTGTTGTCAGCAGTGATGTACCGTACTGTGTATTGCCAGCAGTGATGTACCGTACTGTGTGTTGTCAGCAGTGATGTACCGTACTGTGTGTTGTCAGCAGTGATGTACCGTACTGTGTGTTGTCAGCAGTGATGTACCGTACTGTGTGTTGTCAGCAGTGATGTACCGTACTGTGTATTGCCAGCAGTGATGTACCGTACTGTGTGTAGTCAGCAGTGATGTACCGTACTGTGTGTTGTCAGCAGTGATGTACCGTACTGTGTGTTGTCAGCAGTGATGTACCGTACTGTGTGTTTTCAGCAGTGATGTACCTTACTGTGTATTGCCAGCAGTGATGTACCGTACTGTGTGTGTCAGCAGTGATGTACCGTACTGTGTGTTGTCAGCAGTGATGTACCGTACTGTGTGTGTCAGCAGTGATGTACCGTACTGTGTGTTGTCAGCAGTGATGTACCGTACTGTGTATTGCCAGCAGTGATGTACCGTACTGTGTGTTGTCAGCAGTGATGTACCGTACTGTGTGTTGTCAGCAGTGATGTACCGTACTGTGTGTTGTCAGCAGTGATGTACCGTACTGTGTGTTGTCAGCAGTGATGTACCGTACTGTGTATTGCCAGCAGTGATGTACCGTACTGTGTGTTGTCAGCAGTGATGTACCGTACTGTGTGTTGTCAGCAGTGATGTACCGTACTGTGTGTTGTCAGCAGTGATGTACCGTACTGTGTGTTTTCAGCAGTGATGTACCGTACTGTGTATTGCCAGCAGTGATGTACCGTACTGTGTGTTGTCAGCAGTGATGTACCGTACTGAGTTGTCAGCAGTGATGTACCGTATTGTGTTGTCAGCAATGTGTGTTCCGTTTAATTTTCTTCCCTTTCTCTACCCTTCTTTTAACACCTTCCCTCCACCCCTATCAATAACCCCTTCTTCTTGAACTATTCCAAAGACCCCATTTTACTTTTCCCAATTTAGCCCTACCCATTGCACATGCTACACCCAATTTCATCATATTCCATTTATTAAACCCCATCTTACCCTATATATCATTCCCATTACACACCATTTCACGCATCCCATTACATTCGCTATTTCCCTGATTAATAAAAACCCATTGCTATCCATCATAATCCTATGCTCTAAAAAATACTTCTAATCATCGTCGGTAATTTGCAAGAAACGAGCCCTAACCATCTGTCTAAATTATTTCCAATTATCGTCCCCAATTACCCCAGGGTTATCGCAATAATCGCCGAATGCGGATTCGTCGCCCCGAACGGTAATAGCCAAGCCGGGAAGGTAGGGATGGTCGTCTTGCCCCGGATTACACTCTCGCGAACGAGGAGATAAGGCGTTAATATAGTGTCTGAGAAGGGTGGGAAAAAGTGTAGGGTAGGTTATCGATCTGGTGTCGTGTGTGTGTGTGTGTGTGTGTGTGTGTGTGTGTGTGTGTGTGTGTGTGTGTGTGTGTGTGTACTCACCTAGTTGTACGCACCTAGTTGTGGTTACAGGGGTCGATTCACAGCTCCTGGCCCCGCCTCTTCGCTGGCCACTACTAGGTCACTCTTCCTGCTCCATGAGCCTTATCATACCTCTTCTTAAAGCTATGTATGGATCCTGCCTCCACTACATCACTCTCCAGACTATTCCACTTCCTGACAACTCTGTGACTGAAGAAATATTAACATCTCTGTGATTCATCTGAGTATGTGTGTGTCTGTGTGTACTCACTTGTTTGTGGTTCAGGAGTCTATTCACAGCTCCTGGCCCCGCCTCTTTCTCTGGTCGCTATTAGGCGCACTCTCTCCCTGCTCCATAAAGTGTGTGTGTGTTTGCACTCACCTATATATGGTTGCAGGGGGTCTATCCATAGCTCCTGGCCCCAGCCTTTTCGCTAATGAGTGTGTATGTGTGACGAGACTTAGAGCTTTACCAGTCTTCCCAATGAGCCTTAAGAGCGCCCTTGCTAGGGAGTTCCTAGAGCCTTTGAGACTTACAACAAAGAGTTTAGAGCATTTCAGACTCCCGCAGAGAGCGCCTACAGACTCTCACACCTTCCCAGCAAACTCTTAGAGATTTCACTCTTATTTGTCAACACAATTTTTAACAAATAACATTCTTCTTACAATCAACGCAAAAATCCTTGAGAACGTCTAATAAATAAATTAATAAATATTGGCGCTTTAAAAAAATTAGCACGTTTTGGCGGGAAAGACGAAAATAAAAAAAATAACGCGGGAGAACTTGTTTGTAAACACTGGGCAGTGACGTAGGCGTTGGTGCCACGTTTCGTGGCCCTGTTCTTACGTCTTCTTAAGACGAAAGACGGTGTTGCCACGTGTCTTGTAAGACGTGGGGGTGGGTCAGCTGAGTGTTTTGGATACGTGTGACGTCCTGCCACATGTGAGGGAGAGAATGAGGGAGAATGGCAGTGAGGTTGAAGGAGGGAGGTAGGAGCCTTGTCCAGTTTGCCTCAGCCCATTGAACTCTGCCCATTGCCCCTCACCTCTTCTTCTTCCTCTCCCTCTCACTCCCTCTCACTCCCTCTCACTCCCTCTCACTCCCTCTCACTCCCTCTCACTCCCTCTCACTCCCTCTCACTCAGCTCAAACCTCACACTCTCTTACCTCCCTGCGCCAGCATTACGAAGTCTTCCTTACCGACCAGGAAAATTAACATATATTTTCCTGCTTCCGTATATTTTCCTGTGATTATTGGCATTTTCTGCTTGTGTATGTTTATTTATCCGTCATTGTTTCTTTACCTCTTCTTTCTTACCCGTAACTTCTCGCATGTATGTGCCCGTATCTGCATATCTACGCGTATTACCTGGAGAAGGTTTCGGGGGTCAACGCCCCCGCGGCTCGGTCTGAGACCAGGCCTCGTGGTGGATCATGGTCTGATTAACCAGGCTGTTACTGCTGGCCGCTCGTAAACTGACGTACGAACCACAGCCCGGCTGGTCAGGTACTTGAAGACAGTCAGGAGTCTATTGGTAATCCCCCTTATGTATGCTAGGAGGCAGTTGAACAGTCTTGGGCCCCTCATACTTATTGTGTTGTCTCTCAGTGTACTCTTTAGTATATATGATTACATATATGTATATACCACCATATATTCCACTCTTCCCTTGTATATGTATCCTGTACACATACTCGCACTTTTAAGTAGGTTTATTTAGGGTCAGGTATACATAAGCAAAATTATCATACATAAGCAACTGGTCTAGGACCAGTTGCTTCCGGGTGCTTGAGGTCACTGGCTTCCTGCCCCTTACATGTCCTATACGTTAATTAGTTATGTGCCAGGGAACGGGTGTGAGGGGGAAGGGTTGAACCTCTGAGTGGTTAACACACTGGCCTGTGAGTTGTAGAACTCTCGATTCAAACCTCACACATGTTCCGTGAAGGGTTTCAATCGTGTTATTACGATTTCATGAGTTAGGTTCCATGCAGACCTTAAAAACTTCTTAATTACGTGAATCACACCTTTTCTTCTTGTCTTGGTCACGTTCCTGACACCCCTCGCCTATATATACTAGCTCCCTTTATTTTTAAAGGGGTGGAGGGGTAAGCCAGTGGAAGGCCTCGGTCAGATAACCAAAAGTTCCAGCTGTGGGTCATCGTATGACTAAGACCCGCGTCAGGAAACACTTGTCCTGTTTCCTGACAAACATAACTTAACCCAACCTAACCTAACTTAACGTATTTTGTGTCAGTTTCTCTCGTCTATGTGCAGGTTATTTGTGTATTTAAAAGGCTTACTGAAGTTGTCAAAGGACCATTTAAACGCATTTATACCTGCTACAGTGGTGACAAAGGCCTAACCAAGGAAAAAGGCTTGTATACCGGTTGTATACATGTACAGTACAGTGTAATATTTGTCAGGAAACAGGGCCAACAGCTGGAACTTTCGGTCATTTGATCGAGACCTTCCACTGGCTTACCCCTCCATCTCTTTAAAAATTACTGTTATAATTAAAACCTCTTGTGGCCAGTAGTAACAGCTTGGTTGATCAGGCGCTGACTCACTAGGAGGCCAGGTCATGGACCGGGCCGCGGGGGCGTTGACCCCTCCGGAACACCCTCCAGGTAGACATGATACCTCCAGAGGAGGTATCACAAGAAGACGTACACACTCCCTTATATCTGGCGGTTTCAATCTTATCTTCCAACAAACTCCATATGGATAATGCAGTGCCTGGATAATAGGACATTCTGATAAGCAGTTCTTGTAGAAGAACGATTGGTAAACAGACCAAAAAAATATGATAAAGACGGGAAGAATAAAAAGAAATGGCAGGAAAAATAAGGACAGAAATTGGAACAACATTGGAACAAAATACGGGAAAAATAAGTTCAAAATTGAAAGCAGTCGAGAAATATTTGAATAAATTTAAAGAAAATGTGAAATAACAGATAAAATAAATTGGGAAACAGGAACGGAATAAGAAAACTTCTGAAGGTAATTCGGAGAGCTGAATGTTCAGGGAGATAGACAGGAACTAGCAGTGGGAGCTACAAGATAATTGCTAGTCCATCTACAAGGGAACAGGAGAGGAACCAGCAGTGGGAACTACAAGGTAATTGCTAGTCCATCTACAAGGAAACAGGAGAGGAACTAGCAGTGGGAACTACAAGGTAATCTGTTAGTCCATTTACAAGGGAACAGGAGAGGAGCCAGCAGTGGGAACTACAAGGTAATCTGCTAGTCCATCCACAAGGGAACAGGAGAGGAACTAGCAGTGGGAACTACAAGGTAATCTGCTAGTCCATCCACAAGGGAACAGGAGAGGAACTAGCAGTGGGAACTACAAGGTAATCTGCTAGTCCATCCACAAGGGAACAGGAGAGGAACCAGCAGTGGGAACTACAAGGTAATTGCTAGTCCATCTACAAGGGAACAGGAGAGGAACCAGCAGTGGGAACTACAAGGTAATTGCTAGTCCATCTACAAGGAAACAGGAGAGGAACTAGCAGTGGGAACTACAAGGTAATCTGTTAGTCCATTTACAAGGGAACAGGAGAGGAACCAGCAGTGAGAACTACAAGGTAATCTGCTAGTCCATCCACAAGGGAACAGGAGAGGAACTAGCAGTGGGAACTACAAGGTAATCTGTTAGTCCATTTACAAGGGAACAGGAGAGGAGCCAGCAGTGGGAACTACAAGGTAATCTGCTAGTCCATCCACAAGGGAACAGGAGAGGAACTAGCAGTGGGAACTACAAGGTAATCTGCTAGTCCATCCACAAGGGAACAGGAGAGGAACTAGCAGTGGGAACTACAAGGTAATCTGCTAGTCCATCCACAAGGGAACAGGAGAGGAACTAGCAGTGGGAACTACAAGGTAATTGCTAGTCCATCCACAAGGGAACAGGAGAGGAACTAGCAGTGGGAACTACAAGGTAATTGCTAGTCCATCCACAAGGGAACAGGAGAGGAACTAGCAGTGGGAACTACAAGGTAATTGCTAGTCCATCCACATGGGAACAGGAGAGGAACCAGCAGTGGGAACTACAAGGTAATCTGTTAGTCCATTTACAAGGGAACAGGAGAGGAGCCAGCAGTGGGAACTACAAGGTAATCTGCTAGTCCACCCACAAGGGAACAGGAGAGGAACCAGCAGTGGGAACTACAAGGTAATTGCTAGTCCATCTACAAGGGAACAGGAGAGGAACCAGCAGTGGGAACTACAAGGTAATTGCTAGTCCATCCACAAGGGAACAGGAGAGGAACCAGCAGTGGGAACTACAAAGTAATCTGCTAATCCATTTACAAGGGAACAGGAGAGGAGCCAGCAGTGGGAACTACAAGGAAATCTGCTAGTCCACCCACAAGGGAACAGGAGAGGAACCAGCAGTGGGAACTACAAGGTAATTGCTAGTCCATCTACAAGGGAACAGGAGAGGAACCAGCAGTGGGAACTACAAGGTAATTGCTAGTCCATCCACAAGGGAACAGGAGAGGAACCAGCAGTGGGAACTACAAGGTAATCTGCTAGTCCACCCACAAGGGAACAGGAGAGGAACCAGCAGTGGGAACTACAAGGTAATCTGCTAGTCCATCCACAAGGGAACAGGAGAGGAACCAGCAGTGGGAACTACAAGGTAATTGCTAGTCCATCTACAAGGGAACAGGAGAGGAACCAGCAGTGGGAACTACAAGGTAATTGCTAGTCCATCCACAAGGGAACAGGAGAAGAACCAGCAGTGGGAACTACAAGGTAATT
Source organism: Cherax quadricarinatus (assembly GCF_038502225.1). NCBI lineage: Eukaryota > Metazoa > Arthropoda > Malacostraca > Decapoda > Parastacidae > Cherax > Cherax quadricarinatus. The sequence goes on along the minus strand of NC_091379.1, from coordinate 1,811,374 downwards.
GCTAGTCCATCCACAAGGAAACAGGAGAGGAACCAGCAGTGGGAACTACAAGGTAATCTGCTAGTCCATCCACAAGGGAACAGGAGAGGAACCAGCAGTGGGAACTACAAGGTAATCTGCTTGTCCATCCACAAGGGAACAGGAGAGGAACCAGCAGTGGGAACTATAAGGTAATCTGCTTGTCCATCCACAAGGGAACAGGAGAGGAACCAGCAGTGGGAACTATAAGGTAATCTGCTTGTCCATCCACAAGGGAACAGGAGAGGAACCAGCAGTGGGAACTACAAGGTAATTGCTAGTCCATCCACAAGGGAACAGGAGAGGAACCAGCAGTGGGAACTACAAGGTAATTGCTAGTCCATCCACAAGGGAACAGGAGAGGAACTAGCAGTGGGAACTACAAGGTAATTGCTAGTCCATCCACAAGGGAACAGGAGAGGAACCAGCAGTGGGAACTACAAGGTAATCTGCTAGCCCATCCACAAGGGAACAGGAGAGGAACCAGCAGTGGGAACTATAAGGTAATCTGCTTGTCCATCCACAAGGGAACAGGAGAAGAACCATCTACAAGGGAACAGGAGAGGAACTAGCAGTGAGAACTACAAGGTAATTGCTAGTCCATCCACAAGGGAACAGGAGAGGAACCAGCAGTGGGAACTACAAGGTAATTGCTAGTCCATCCACAAGGGAACAGGAGAGGAACCAGCAGTGGGAACTACAAGGTAATTGCTAGTCCATCCACAAGGGAACAGGAGAGGAACCAGCAGTGGGAACTACAAGGTAATCTGCTAGTCCATCCACATGGGAACAGGAGAGGAACCAGCAGTGGGAACTATAAGGTAATCTGCTTGTCCATCCACAAGGGAACAGGAGAGGAACCAGCAGTGGGAACTACAAGGTAATTGCTAGTCCATCCACAAGGGAACAGGAGAGGAACCAGCAGTGGGAACTACAAGGTAATCTGCTAGTCCATCTACAAGGGAACAAGCGAGGTGTTCAGAGGTAATGGAATGTAATCGAAAGGTAATTGGTAAGGTAATTTCGGGTTTCATGGCGTGGGTGAGGATTACAATCTTGCTCCTCTCAGCCAGTGATAATGGAGAAAGGAGGAGGAGAAGAAGAGAAGAAGAATGACTAAGGAATCTTACAATAAACCTCGGCTGATATTTTTTCCCGTCTCATATTCATCCTTCCTGTTCTTTCCTCCTTCTTTGCTCTTCCACAGAAATTGTCATTCTCTGTCAGACGTACACCGGACCAAGGAAAATATCACGCCCTGGTATCCGCCTCTCAATTTCAGATCCGAAAACTCGTGTTTGGCTTCAGCATGATTCTTCCCATCACGAATGGTTTATCACATGGTAAATACGGTCTCCACCCAGCTTACGTATGGCAAGACTCGGTTTATTGTTGGTTTGCCAGATGGTTTAACTTTGGTGGAGGCGGAGTATTGGAGAGGTTCTAGAGAGGGTTTGAAGGCAGCCGGAAAAGTTCAAACGGGAGTCACTAAACCTGCCATTTTGACCTGGCCTTTTTCTCGCTTGTTTCTTATCTGTTCCATCTATCCCTTCGCACCCTCAACACCATATTATCTCCTCTTTTAGACCCTCCTATCCCACTTCACTCCATCCCTCTCTTCCCTCTTGCATCCGTATTCCAAATTCACCACACAAGATTTACAAATCATTCCACTTCCACTTCACATCCTACTCCACCGTTCCTATAGCCCTCCACAGCTCCTCCACTACCCCTCTAACACTCCAACACCCCTCCACCACCACCTCACTAAACTACATCATACCTCACCTCTTAAAAATCAACAGCTACAATAGCTAGACACAATCACACTCACAAACAACCATCCAGTTAAAACAATCTCGCAAACACAACCAGCAATTTGTACATCATACAAAAAAGGTATATTTGTTTTCCTCTTTCGTTGTCCATATGCAAATTTCGAGAAATATGCTTGCCTAAAGTGGACTGAAATTACCGTGAGTGGTTACGAGATGTTCCGTCTGATAGGGAACTACAAGACAAGGCTGGGAGGCTGTGGACTATGTTTGATATTACAGGTGAGGGAGGCTGGTGACTAGTGTGGTACTGGGTGTATGTGTTGGGTGAGTGGGTGTGGCGTGTGAGATACATGTATTTGTACTCATCTATTTGTGGTTGCAGGGGTCGAGTCGTAGCTCCTGGCCCCGTGTGGGCGTGAGATTCATGTATGTGTGCTCATCTATTTGTGGTTGCAGGGGTCGAGTCGTAGCCCCTGGCCCCGTGTGGGTGTGAGATTTATGTATGTGTACTCACCTATTTGTGGTTGCAGGGGTCGAGTCGTAGCTCCTGGCCCCGTGTGGGTGTGAGATTCATGTATGTGTACTCGTTTGTGGCTGCAGAGGTCAAGTCGTAGCTCCTGGACCCCGTGTGAGTGTGAATCGTGTATGTGTACTCAAATATTTCTGGTTGAAGGGGTCGAGTTGTAGTTCCTGGCCCCGTGTGGGTGTGAGATTCATGTATGTGTGTGTACTCACCGATTTGTAATCAATTTTTTTTAGTTGTGGGGCTGATATTCAGCTCCTGGCCCCGTCTCCTCCCAGACACTTTGACCGGCATCGCTGACGTCTGATTTCTTGGGCATTATCATAACTAGTCTTGAAGCTGTGCAATGAGGTTGTCTCTCACCACTCCACACACCTCCACACACATCCACACACC